>NC_133621.1:301042645-301252645 GCF_048593235.1 Sminthopsis crassicaudata | reverse complement strand
GGAAACTGAGTCACATATTTGGTCATATACTAGTTTATTAGTTATAGATTAATCATAGATTGGTCTTAAATCATGGAAGTAGGGCTGGAAGAGACTTGTCATTGATTCCAATGACATTTTATAGATAGATAGATATGAGGAGTCTGGACCTGAGAGAAAGCTTGTTCAGGGTCACACAGGGTTGGGAGCGAGATTTTCCTGACATTGTCAAGCGCTCAGGTTTAGAGCTCTCTCTCAGGAGCACCCTGACGCCCCTAGATGACCCAGGTCTCCTAATGTCTGACCTCACTCTTCATTATTTCACAAAAATCACAGATTTTAAGAGCTGGCTGGACCATCTAGTCCAATTGAAATCGCCCCTGTAACTGGCTGACCCGCCCAGCCTCTGCATGAAGACCCACAATTCAGGGCAGGTCTTTCCTGATATAGTGGTCTACCAGCGTGGAACTGACCTCTTGAGCTGTCCAAGGTGGGGATGGGCCACTCAAGCCCCCCAGGTGCTGCTGTAACTGTTGCCTCAGTGCTCTCTCTACCAGCGTGGAAGTGACCTCTTGAGCTGTCCAAGGTGGGGATGGGTCACTCAAGCCCCCCAGGTGCTGCTGTAACTGTTGCCTCAGTGCTCTCTCTACCCACGTGGAACTGACCTCTTGAGCTGTCCAAGGTGGGGATGGGTCACACAGGCCCCCCAGGTGCTGCTGTAACTGTTGCCTCAGTGCTCTCTCTACCAGCGTGGAAGTGACCTCTTGAGCTGTCCAAGGTGGGGATGGGTCACTCAAGCCCCCCAGGTGCTGCTGTAACTGTTGCCTCAGTGCTCTCTCTACCAGCGTGGAAGTGACCTCTTGAGCTGTCCAAGGTAAGCATGGGTCACTCAAGCCCAGGTGCTGCTGTAACTGTTGCCTCAGTGCTCTCTCTACCAGCGTGGAACTGACCTCTTGAGCTGTCCAAGGTGGGGATGTGTCACACAGGCCCCCCTGTGCTGCTTCAGTGGTTGCTGTTCACCTACGCAGCATCAGTCATTACGCTGCTTAGTTCTGTGTCTGTCATTGGCTACTTTCTAACCAGCAAAGGAAATGCAGCAAAAGCTACTTCCCTGCCCTCCAGTAGCCTGGGGACTAAGAAGAGACAAAGGACATAATGGAAGGGCCTGGCTGCCCCTCTCCCGTCTTCCTCCCCCTCCCGCCCATTCCGCTGCCCGCAGTAATGCCAGCAGCCCTTCTCTTTGCCCGTGAGACTGCAGATATGAGTACCGAAGCCCTGGATTACCAAGGCTGCCGCTGCCTTCCCCCTGCCTTTCCAAGCATTGAGTGACATCCCCCTCCCCCTCCCTGCAGAGTTTGTTCTGTAGGCCTGCTATCAGGTGCTCCTGGCAAGCCTCTCCCTGGATGTCAGGCTAACTTTCCCCTCTAGATTTATTTGGCTCCAGTCATTGATGGGCAGTCTTGCAGGTGAAAGAGCAAACTAGAGCTGAATGACTTTCTGGCTGCAGAGATACTCATATTTTGAAAGACCAAGTTCAAAGCCCAGCTCTATGTACTTCCTGCCTGTGTAACATGGGAAAAAAATAGTCTTCCCATCCAAAATCTGAGCTTCATCACCATAGAATGAAGGGGCAATAAAACACTGATCTTTTTTCAAATAAAAGGTGTTGGATATTCCATCTCCCACCTCTGTGCCTTTGCAACAGGCTGTGGCCCATGCCTGGTACCCCCTTACTTAGAATCCCTCCCTTCAAACTTCCACTCAAGTGCCACATCCGTCCTTCTTGTATATTCCTCCAGACTATAGACCACAGGCCTATCGGGCTAGAGCTGGAAGGGTCCTCTCATGGGTCATCTAGTCCAAGCCCCCTCATTTCTCAGAAATGGAAACTGAGGCCTAGAGAAATAAACTGATTTGAGCACCCTCACACTGCCAATAAGTGAAAGGGCTGGCGTAGTTGCAAAAGGGCTCTGTTGGATGTCTTTGCATCATTCAACAGTTCACAGAACTCTGAGAAGGTTGTGTCCCTTCTCCAAGAACTTCTGGAAACCCACATGGGAGCAGAGCCTGCCACATCCAGCTAAGGCCCCTGCCAGAACTCTCTTTCCAGCACCAGGTTGGTGCCCATGATGGAGAAGCCACGATGTGAGAGAGGAAAATAACACACTGAAGTGTCCGGTGTGTACACTGGATTAAATCTGTCTATACCTGTGCATACTGTCTTCCCCAACAGAATGGCAGCTCTTTGAAGGCAGGGACTTTCCCTTTTGTCTTTTATGTCTCCACCATGATTCCAGGTACACGGTGGACAATTTAAAACAGTTATTTAAATTAAATTTAATTTTTTTGTTTTAGGCTGGGGTTAAGTGACTTGCCCAGGGTCACACAGCTAGGAAGTGTTAAGTGTCTGAGACCAGATTTGAACTCGGGTCCTCCTGAATTCAGGGCTGGTGCTCTATCTACTGCGCCACCTAGCTGCCCCTTAAATTTAATTTTTTAAAAAAACCAAGCATTTACTTTTTCTCCTTCCTCCAGTTGAAAAAAGAATCAGAAAATCCTCAGCACCAATATATATAGTCTAGTGAAACAGATTTCTTCATTGGCCAAGTGCAAAATGTATGTCTCATCTTGACTAAGAGGACTGGGCTTGAAGCCAGAAGACTTAGTTTTGATTCCTGGTTCTGTCCCTCGCCAGATGTGTGACCAAGGACAAGTCAGACACTAAACCTTGCTGTGCCTAAGGCTCTGCAGCTGTAAAATGGAGATAATCCTTCCTCTCTCTTATTCACAGGGTTTCAGTATTTTGTGCTATTATATGTTATCATATAACTAGATTGTAAGATCCCTGAGGGCAAGGACTATTAAATGTTTATCTTTTAATCCCCAATCCCTAGCACAAGCCTGGAACACAGTAGGCACTTGATAAATGCTTTTTGATTAATCAGTTCCCATTATACTTATTAGACCAGACCTAACTAGTGTAAATGATACACAGATAAAACTCAGTTACTTGGGAGGGAATTGGGTTAAAGGGATGATCAGTGGTACAGAAAGCCATCCCCCTTTTGGAGTGCCATGCCAAGTAGGGACAGTCCATCTGATCCGAGAATCCCAGCTGTGGTCCCTAAGGGGAACGAAAGAGAAAGTGGTCCTACGTGAGGGGCCCCAGAATCACAGGACTGTGGATGTTGCAAATAGACATAGCTATGTCCCATGATGCCAGAGAACCTTGTGAGGAGGTATAGGGACAGTGGTCACTGTGGGCAGGAAATGCGCCCCCTGAATGTTGGTTCCCTGGACAAAGTTCTGTTTGCCTCCTGCTAGTTATGACTCTGGGTCTATATTACGATTGTGTCATTAATCTCTCCCAGAAATCTTGTCGACTTTGACTGGTCAGATATTGACCAAAACTGTGGTTCTAAAAAGTAATTGTCTGAAGAGGTTCATCTGTCTGTCCACGTGTCCAGACATTGGTACTGGGTGCGAGCGTCATAACTCTTCCGTGACTACCAGGTTCCAAACACTCTAACTATCCATGACTAAAGTACCTTGCTCACTTGGACCAGCTGAGTGATTAGCAGCAGTGACTGGCACCTGATTGGACCCTGGGGCAGAGGGGCACAGAGCAGGATACAGACAACAGAGCGGAGCCCCAGGGCAGCCTGCTTGAATACCATGTTCTTCTTTAGCTTTTTCAGTTCTCCCCCATTTTTGGAGGTTCACAACCTGCTAAGAAATGCATGCCCGTTTAGCTCCTTGAACCCTGCTCAGCATGCCAAATTGATCTGGGTCACCCTCCAGTGCCTAAGCCGACATGGACTGCCTGCCACACTGATCTGATATTTGAGAACCTCTTTGTCTATCCTGACTCTTGGAGCCAGCATGGTATTGGAGAAGGCAGGGATGGGAAAGGGGTTAGAAAGAACTGGATTCAAATTCTACCTCTGATACCTATGGGCAAGTCATCGAACTTTAAATCCTCAGTCTCCTTAACTCTAAAATAGGGGTGATAATAATAGCACTGACCTTGTCTGCCTCTGATACCCATGGCCATGGGCAAATCACCCAACTTTGAATCCTCAGTCTTCTTAACTCTAAAATGGGAATGATAATAATAGACCAACCTTGTCTGGTGGCTGCGAGAATCAAAGGAGGCACTTTGCAAACCTCAGAGAATTATAGGGTTACAGAACCAGACCTGAAGTCTAATCTAATCCCCAGCAGCTGAAGAAAATGAGATCTTAAAGGAATTCAATGGCTTGTCCAAGGTCACACATATTGTGACCATTCAGGTCCGGCCACACAATTCTGCTGCCTGCTAAATGTGTGTATTATTGTTATTATTATTAATAATACTTGGAGGATCTTTAGTTTAGAGCTATAACTATCAAAGAGGTTCTGGAGTCTATTACCTTCTTTTTCAGATGGGGAAACTGATCCCCAAAGAGGGCCCATGATTTGCCCTGATCATGCAGGTAGAAAATGACAGAGAGCGGATTTGAACTTGGGGCTTCAGACTCCAATGCAATGCTCTTTCCCTTGTACAATACTCCCTTCCCTCTTCTTGAATCTATAAGATAAGGAGGTTAAACTACTGATCTCCTAATTCTAAATCTAAGCTCCTTTCAAAATGTGTGTTATTTATTATTATTATTATAGAAGCTTATAGAATAAGTCACATAATAGAGAAAATATTATCACATTATTTTTTAAAAGGAGGTAATAAATTATTCTCTATTATTATGATATACTTATAAAATATATAAAATTTGATTGCATTATCTTATTAAAAGAAGGTAAGAAATGCTCCCTTACCCACTGCTTTATCCCTTGCCTGTTGCCAAGTGGCTCCCTTGGCAGGAGAAGGCATTTCTCCCATGCCCTCCCAACGCTGCTCCATAGCAGCCATCCCCAAAGGGGGCTAAGCAGGAGGCTGAGGATAAGGTGGTGAAACTGCTGGGAAAGGTGATAGCCCCAAGTGCAGATAGCGGCCCCTGCCCTAATGGTGTTTTCCAGGAATTGCTCCCAACATTGCTCCTCATCTTAGGAGCAGTGCCCCTGGATAGAAGATGCTGGCTGCCTCCCAGTGGTCCAGGCTGTAATAGTCTCTGGGTCCTGGTCCTGCCAGATCTCTAGGTTAAGGGAGATTGGATGGGGAGGGGGCAAGGTCACGGCCATGGTCCAGGGGGTGGTCCTTGGAGCTGTGCCCCTCAGAGGCAGCTACAGTGCATCCTCACTGATAGGTGCAATCAGTCTATCTGGCTGAGTCCTCCTTGTGGATTCAGAGCCATATCCCTCCTTCCTTCTTAATTTTCATTTCCTGGAGTGCAGCCTCTAGGGTTTAACTCTGCCTTCACCAGATGACTCCCTCTCCTTCCCATCCTCCCAAGAGGGCTCTATACCAGGGAGAGACTTTAGACTGCTTTAGATGGAGGATTAGTCTCTCTCTGTGTGTCTGCCCTGAATACATTGAACACATAATAGGGATTCTTTCTTTCCATCACCAGTGCCTAGCATAGTGTCTGGCGCATAGTAGGTGCTTAATAAATCTTTGACAGATTCTATTGATGGCCTAGAAAGCTGCAGAAATCACATGTACTGAAGCTTGTTTAACTGGAGTCTTTTCTTCTTCAATCCAATCCAATAATCATTTAGCAACTAACTGTCACTATGATAGGCAAGGGTGTTACAAAAGCAAGACTGACTCATTCCCGGCCCTCAAGAAGTTGGAGGCGGGGGGCACGTTGAAATTAAAGCATAAACAGATGAGCAAACATAACACATACACTATAAATACATATGTACAAAGAACAAAAGAATGGACAAAAGCCTTTTTTTCCCTCCCCCTCACTCTTCCTAGGAGTTTTTGCTTTTCTAATTCAATTTTGTACAATAGAAAACCCAAGTATTTATTATGTGCAAGGCACTACTGGGAGGGGAGGAAAGAGAGATCCAAAAATGAAGTCCAACAAGCATTTATTAAGTGCCTTCTGCATGCCAGACACTGTGTGTGGCACTGAGGATACACAGACAAAAAATAAACAGCTCCTGCCCACAGGGAGCTTCCACTCTACTGGGGGATGTGACGTACACAGATGAGGAAACACAGCATTTACAAAGGATTTTTCAATTTTCTTTTTTTCAATTCCTTTCTCAATCCCTCTTCTATCCTACGTCCCCCAAGAGACAGTGTTCAAGGTCTCCTTGTTCATTGCCCTGTTCTTCTTAGCAGTTACTGGCTGTCCAACTCAATTCAATACAACGTGCATTTATTAATCACCTATTATGGCCTGGTCTCCGGGATAGAGATACAGAGCCGAACAGTGACATGACCCCTGCCCTCGATGTGCTTATAGTCAAATAGGGAATTTGACGGGTACAGGGATAGATATTATACAAGACAAAAGGCCAGAGGGACAAAGCAGAGACCAGGTCAAATCCCTGGAGGAGGGAAGGGGCAGAATTAGGGGACGAGAGGCATCTGAACTGGCCAATAGGGAAAGGAAGGAGGATCTATTTCAGGCATAGGGGACACAGTGGATTTATAGTCCCCTCACCCCAAAGCATGCGTTTCCCAAGAAGAGGAGCTTGCTGACAAAGTGACAAAGGTGGCTCACTCTGTTTCTCTTCACCTACTGGCTCAGGAGAAAAACTGGTTTGGTTTTTCATGCAAAGGAGAAATGAGGAAGATCTCTGGGGTCATTGGCTCAGCCCCCTCCCCAGAGCTCCCCCAGCCTGCTCTGACTCCTGCTCCTCCAGCTCTTAAGCTCTCGAGCTGCTCCTTGGGGAAATGGTGGGTGACAAAGGCAAGTCTATGTGCATCTTAAGGAGATGTGACTAGGAGCTTAAACTGAATATTTCTCCTTAGTCATCCCATTGCTTTCTGTCCTTCTGAGTCAGACCTCTGTCTCCCCAGAGCCCGGTTTTATCCAGCTCCCCTACCCACAAGCCTCCCCCTGAGCCAGCCCCCCATCAGCTGGTCGGTGCTCCATGGAGCACAGAGGGAGCATCAGGCGCTTTTGGTTTCGGTCATCTCCTCCATGGTGGGGGCAGTGCTGACCGTCCGGAGCTGCCCCGCGGTGGCCGGTTTGACCGAGAGCACCAGGCGTTTGCGGAAGGTCTCACAGAGGATGATGTAGACAAAGGGGTTGAGGCAACTGTTGGCGTAGCCCAGGCTGATGGCCGCGTTGTAGAGGTAGATGAAGGCCAGGGTGGGGCGGCTGATGGAGAGCTGGGTCAGCTGCAGCACGTAGTAGGGCGCCCAGCAGACGAAGAAGACCAGACAGATGGCGATGGCCGTGCGCGTCACCCTCTTGGTCCGCAGCCGGATGCTGCGCTGGGAAGCCGGGGCCACCGAAGAGGTCATCCGCTGGAGAATCCGCGCATAGGCCACCGTGATGACCATGAAGGGCAGGGCGAAGGCCAGGAAGAACTGGTAGAGGGTGAACCAGTACAGGTCAGTCTCTGGGTTGGGCAGGCGGATGCCGCAGCCGACGGTGTCTCCGGGGAAGGGGATGAGCCTGGCATAGAGCCACACCGGGGTGATGCTGATGAAGGACAGCGCCCAGAGGAGACCGATCACCAAGGTGGCCACAGAGGGCTTCCTGAACTTGGTCGAGGAGATGGGGTGGACCGTGGCCAGGTAGCGGTCGATGGCCATCGCCGTGAGGATATAGGTGCTGGTAAACTGGCTGTTGGCGTCCATGGCAGTGATGAGGGTGCACATGGTTTCTCCAAAATGCCAGACCCCGTTGCCCATCAGCTGATGGATCATGAAGGGCATGCCCAACAGAAAGAGCAGGTCCACCACGGAAAGGTTGATGATGAAGATGTCGGGGACGTTGTTGCACCTGTGGAATTTGGACTTCTTCACCACAGTGAAGATGACCATGGAGTTTCCCACAATACCCAGCAAGCAGATGATACCGAACACCGAAGGCATGATGATGTTGACATAGGATACTCGCCACAGGCGTGGCGGCGAAACTGTGGGCAGAGAAAACATGTTGGGGGACAAAGAAAGCCCGGCTGGCCACTCACAGTCTACACGGGTCCTACTGGAGGGGGGACGCAAATGAACCTTACACCCTGTGTCTTACCTCCACCTCTGCCTTTACCCCGACTTCCCTCCCAGTTATCTCAGTGCTGCGTCCTAAGGATCCATCCTTCTTTCCTTCCCATGTCCAGCCCCCTCCCTTCCTTTTCTATGTGTGTATGTTCTATCCATTCAGACTGGCTTCAGCTTACTTCTTTATGACTGTGGGCAAGTCACTTAGCTTTCATGAGCCTCAGATCACCACCGAGGAGCATCTAGTAGAATAGAAAGAGTTCTGGTTTGGGGTCAACGAACCAGGGTTCAAATCCCCAATCTGTCACTTAGCTGAGACTTTGGACAATAATTTCATTTTCCTGGGCCTCAGTTTACTCATTTTAAAAATGAAAGCATTGGTCTTTAGTATCTTTTCCAATCTCTTACCCTTTCACGTCTAAAACATGTTAAGGTTTACAAAATGACTAGTCCTGCCTTCCCTGGCCACCAGTCCTTAGGTGTGGTCTCTGCTTGTTAGAATGTAAGCTCCTTTTTTGTATTTATATTTTGTATCTGTTATCCTTTAGTTATGTTATGCCATTAGTAAGCATATTGTACATGCCTTTTCATTCATTTATTCATTGGTTTGTTCATCCATTCATTCCATCCATCCATCCATGCATCCATCATCCATCTATTCATCCATTTATTTCATCCATGCAATTATCTGTTCATTTCATCCATGCATTTGTGCATCCATCCATCCACCCACCCATCTAATCATCCATCCATCCATTCATCCACGCATTTATGCATGCATCCATTCATCCATTCTTTCTTGTTTCCAGTAACTCCCAGTGTTGTGTCCTCACATCAACCTGAATGGATCCCCTCTTCTTATCCTGCCAGTATTCCCCTCCTGACCTCCAGTATGTGAATTTTGCCAGGTTCTGTCCCCACCTGGGAAGGGATCCCCCTTTTGCCCTCCTAACTTTCTCTCAAAGCACATTATGTCCAAAAATGAGTCTGTGGGATGTGTCCAGGAATGGCAGATTTCTCTCCTAGGCCCTTCAGTAGCCAAAGGGATGGAAAGGGTTCTCTCTG
This sequence comes from Sminthopsis crassicaudata, assembly GCF_048593235.1. NCBI lineage: Eukaryota > Metazoa > Chordata > Mammalia > Dasyuromorphia > Dasyuridae > Sminthopsis > Sminthopsis crassicaudata. The sequence continues at coordinate 301,243,533 of NC_133621.1, read as the reverse complement.
AAAGGGCAGTTCTGAGCCCTCACATTCTCATTTTCAGAGCAGCTGCGAGGAGCAGCTGTCTCGTCTTGCCTGGGTGGCTCTCCTGATGACTGCTCCTGAATGCATCAGCCAAACCGAGCTCCTTGAAGAAACAGGCTCTACATACACACACAGAAACACATGTACATGTATGTGCCTTCTAAACCCTATTAGCACTCACTGTCTTTGGGTTTCTCTCCTAGAGCTTGCAGCCCTTTCTTTGACCTCCACATCATGGGAATCCCCCCCACACACACACACACACAAACACACTCTCCATTTTTCCTTCAGTCTGACTCTTTCTTCCAAGTCTCCAGCCAGGCTGGACTATGAGCAGTTCAGTCCTGGAGTCAGATTGGCTGAATTCTCCAGGAAAAAAAAAACGCATTTTCTTTCTACTCAGCTCACAAAGCTGGGACGAGGAGCCCTAGGAGAACCTCCGAGGGCCCCAGAAGTGGGAGTTCTTCCAGCTCTTGTCTACACCCCCCCTTCCCAGGGCTGCTGAGGACAGTGATCTCCCCAAACCTCAGCAATGAAAGGCAGAGGAGGCAGAACCCCTGACTTTGCATCCTGCCTGGGTCTCTCCCAAGTGGGTAGCCTTGGGACATGCCATTTTCCCTCAGTTTCCTTCTCTGTCAAAGGAGAAAAATTGGATCCCACTACCTTGAAAGTCCCTTCCAGATCTGTCAAAGTGGGGAGTATCATCATTTCTCTTCTCTCGGCTGAGAACATCTCCCCGGGGACTCCGAGGGCTCTGCCATCCTGATGGAGCCCTCCCTGCCTGTGCCTCCCACCATGCTGCTGCAGCCCCCTCTGCTGCTATCGGAGGAACCAAATGAGGCTCCCAGGCAGGAAGATGCCTCTTCCAGTCCCGGCGAGTCTCCCATAATCCACCGTTTATCCAACATGTTCTCCCCACTCTCACACACACTCACACACACACATACTCACACATTCTCACACACACAGTCTCACATACACACAGTCACACACTCACATACTCACACACAGTCACATACACAGTTACACACACACAGTCACACAGTCACACACAGTCACACACACAGTCACACACACAGTCACACAGTCACACACACAATTACACACACAGTCACACACACAGTCACAATCACAGTCACACACACAGTCACACACACAGTCACACACATAGTCACACACAGTCACACACACAGTCACACACACAGTCTCACACACACACAGTCACACACAGAGTCACACACTCACATACTCACACACAGTCACATACACAGTTACACACACAGTCACACACACAGTCACACAGTCACACACAGTCACACACACAGTCACACACACAGTCACACAGTCACACACACAATTACACATACAGTCACACACACAGTCACAATCACAGTCACACACACAGTCACACACACACTCACACACATTCACACACAGTCTCACACACACACACACACACAGTCACACACACAGTCTCACACACACATTCTCACACACTCACACACTCCCCGGCTCTGGAACACACCTCCCTTCTCTCAGCCTTCGCTCTTCCTGAGCCTGCCCTCATCCGCTTCCCTTTCAGGTTTCCCGAGACCGGAGCATGCCCGCGGCTCACAGACCCTGAAGCTGGAAGGGACTCGGCCACTATTTCAGCCTCCCCCCCCCCCCCCCCACTTTACAGAGAAGGAACCGAGGGCCAGGAGGTTAAGTGCTTGCCCAAGGTCACACGGGCTCCTAGTCTGGTGGAAGGACGTTAGAAGGGACCGCAGAAGACATCTAGTCCGGCCCCACTCGTTTTACAGAGGGGGAAACTGAGGCCCAGGGAGGGAGAAGTGACTTGCCCAGTCACATAATTAGCAATCCCGCTTCTCACGGGGGCGGGTGGCCTTTTTCCCCGGGCCCCCGGTTCCAAAGCCAGGGCTCCCTCCCTCCCTCCCTCCCTCGGTCCCCTCTGGAACCCGCACAAAGTTTCCCGGGGCAGTTCGGTCCCGAGGTCCCGCGGAGGGGGGGCGGGGGGCCGCAAGCCCCCAACTCTACTCACAGCCAGAGGTGAGGTTGCCTCCTCCGGGCTCGGAGGCGTTGCTGTCATTGGAGGCGAGGGGCAGCAGAGCCGCGGACAGCTCCATCCTCCCGGCTGCTCCCGCTCCGAGCCTCCCGCTCCCCGCCGCCCACGCAGGCTGCGGCAGCTCCGCGCCTTCTGCCTGCGCCCGGAGCCCGGCCCCGCAGTCCGGAAGGGGGGTCTTCCCGGCCGCCCGCCCGGCAGCTCCCGCGGCGCCCTCCTTCCCCGACTGACATCACCGGGGCCCGGGGACATTCGGAGGCAGATGCGCGGCCCCTCCTGCGTGCCGGGGGAGGCAGACACCGAGACACAGGCACACGCGCGCCCACACACGGACGCACGCACGGACACACGGACACACACACGGACACACGGACACACACACGGACACACACACGGACACACGGACGCACACACGGACACACACACGGACACACACACGGACACACACGGACACACGGACACACACACGGACACACGGACACACGGACACACACACGTGCGCACACTCACACTTTTTGTTCCGGTCTCTCTGCCTTTCTGTACCTATCTCTGTCTCTGTTTCTGTGTGTGTCTCTATCTGTTCGCCTCTGTCTTGTCTCTGTTTCTTTCAGTCTGTCTCTCTGTCTCTGTCTCTCTGTCTCTGTCTCTGTGTCTCTGTCTCTGCCTCTCTGTGCCTGTCTCTCTGCCTTTCTGTCTCTATCTCTGTCTCTGTGTCTCTCTGTTTCTGTCTTTCAGTTTGTCTCTGTCTCTCTATCTCTGTCTTTGTCTCTCTGTGCATGTGTCTGTCTCTCTGTTTTTCCATCTCTTTCTGTCTGCCTTTCTGTCTCTCTGTCTCTCTTTGCCTTTCTGTCTCTGTCTCTTTGTCTCTGTGTCTGTCTCTCTGTCTCTCTCTCTGCCTTTCTGTCTCTATTTCTATCTCTCTTTGCCTTTCTGTCTCTGTGTCTGTCTCTTTGTCTCTGTGTCTGTCTCTTTGTCTCTCTCTCTGCCTTTCTGTCTCTATTTCTATCTCTCTTTGCCTTTCTGTCTCTGTGTCTGTCTCTTTGTCTCTGTGTCTGTCTCTCTGTCTCTCTCTCTGCCTTTCTGTCTCTATTTCTATCTCTCTTTGCCTTTCTGTCTCTGTGTCTGTCTCTTTGTCTCTGTGTCTGTCTCTCTGTCTCTCTCTCTGCCTTTCTGTCTCTATTTCTATCTCTCTTTGCCTTTCTGTCTCTGTGTCTGTCTCTTTGTCTCTGTGTCTGTCTCTCTGTCTCTCTCTCTGCCTTTCTGTCTCTATTTCTGTCTCTCTTTGCCTTTCTGTCTCTTTGTCTCTGTGTCTGTCTCTTTGTCTCTGTGTCTGTCTCTCTGTCTCTCTCTCTGCCTTTCTGTCTCTATTTCTGTCTCTCTTTGCCTTTCTGTCTCTGTCTCTCTGTCCGGACTCTCTCTCTCACTGAGTCAGGGAGGCGGCTGCTGTTAAATCTGTGGCCAGCAGCTCAGACTGGGGAGGGGGTGAGTGGGACATTTGGGAGTGGGGGAACCCCTTCTCTTTGGACCCCGTTCCCCCAAGCCTATCTTTCCCACTTGTCTGCCGGCCACTGCCTCTGGCTGATTTGCCACCAAGCTGTGCAGAGAGGATGAAGTCAGTGAGAGAAGGGAAAAACAGCTGGTTGTTGGCCTTTGAAAGGACTGAGCAGGCACAAGCATGATAGTGACGACATGCCCCTCCTTCTGCCGATGTCACCCCTCCCCAAGTTTAGGGATACCTCGTCCCACACCTGGCCACACGCTTATCGTCCCTTACAAAGCAAGCAAAGAGGGATGCTGTTCCCTGCTTCTCTTTCCTTTCCAAACCTGCCCAGATTCCCATTCCTTCTCTCACTGGACTTGCATCATCTTTCATAAGTTAAATAAGAGCAGAGTTGGAAAACAGCTTTCTTAGGAATTCTGTGCCCCAAGATCCAAGTGGAGAGTAAGGGACTCCCAATCCTTTTCTTGCAGGGAACCTTCTTCCTGTCTTGATCAGCTGGAATTGTACCAGGAGACGTAGCAGTCAGTTTGCTCAGTGAGCTCTGCACAAGCAGACCCTTATGGCTAGGTCTGCCCTTGTTTTAGGGAGAAAATTGAGATACCATTTCCCCAAGGCAATTTCTCTTCCTCCTATTCAGTTCTGAGTCCAAGTGGTCTATTTGCAGTTTGTGTCTCTCTCTCTCCATGATTATTTGTTGATGGATGCACTCTCTATCCGTCTAATCACATGCCCTCGTCTGGACAAGCTGGATATGATGGAGCCTTTAAAGTGCCATATAAATAGCAGCTGCAATTTTTATTATTGTTACCCCATTCTTCCCACTTTTATCAGTGGAACTCAGAAAAAGATGACTGAGCACTCTCCTGCTATCACTCATTCAGTGTTAATGTTCTGCAGGCCATGGTGCAGAGTAGTTGAATGGAAAGATTACCATTCAAGCTCCTCATCTGAAAGCTTTCAAGGCAAGCATCCTTGGGACAGCTCCTGTGCAGAAAGGACCCCAAGATCAATAAGCTTCTCATCCTAGTCTAATTCACCCTTGCAGGTCTCTGTATTTTGTTGGGTTTTTTAAAGCTTTTTATTTACAAAACATATGAATGGATAAATTTTTCAACATTGACCCTTGCAAAACCTTTTGTTCCAAACTTTCTCCTCTTTCCCCCTACCCCTTTCCCTAGCTGGCAGATAGTCTAATATATGTTAAATATGTTAAAATATATGCTAAATCCAATATAGGTATACATATTTATAGTTATCTTGCTGCACAAGAAAAATCAGACCAAGAAGAAAAAATGTCTGAAAAAGAAAACATAATACAAGCGAATATAACAAGGGCTACATTGTGTTCCACACTTTGTTCTCACGGTTCTCTCTCTGGGTGTAGATGGCTCTCTTCATCATTGAACAATTGGAACTGATTTGAATCATCTCAATGGTGAAGAGAGCCACATCCATCAGAATGGAACATCATGTAGTCTTGTTGTTGCCTTGTATAATGATCTCCTGGTTCTGCTCACTTCACTCAGCATCAGTTCCTCTGAGTCTCTCCAGGTCTCTCTGAAATCATCCTGCTGGTCGTTTCTTACAGAACAATAATATTCCATAACATTCATATACCATAATTCATTCAGCCATTCTCCAGCTGATGAGCAGCCACTCAGTTTCTAGTTTCTAGCCACTACAAAAAGAGCTGCCACAAACATTTTTGCACCTGTGGGTCCTTTTTCCTCCTCTAAGATCTCTTTGGGATACAAGCCCAGTAGAAACACTGCTGGGTCAAAGGTTATGTACATTTTAATAACTTTCTGAGCATATTTCCAGACTGCTCTCCAGAATGGTTATATCCATTCACAACTCCACCAACAATGTATCAGTATCCCACTTTTTCCACATCCCCTCCAACATTGGTCATTATGGATTCCTGTCATTTTAGCCAATCAGAGAGGTCTGTTGTGGTATCTCAAAGTCGTCTTAATTTGCATTTCTCTGATCAATAGTGATTTGGAACACCTTTTCATATGGCTAGAAGTAGTTTCAATTTCTTCATCTGAAGATTGTTAGTTTCCTTTGACCATTTATCAATTGGAGAATGGCTTAAACTATTATAAATGTGAGGTCTCTACATTTTGAAAGCAATCGTTCCTCTTAGCTAGTGATTGTTATTTGGTATGGCAACATTTTACTGCTATTATTAATTATGATGATGATGGGATACAGACTAGACTTGTACTTCCTCTACCAAGGCAGGTCAATGCCATCTCTGCAGTTTATAGTCTTTGGACAATTGCCTAGAGTAAGTGACTTGCCATTATGTATCACAGCAGCGCTGGACTTACCACTACTATTATTATTTAGAAATTATATATTGTTTAACAGGACTCAAAGAAAAACAGCTGCAGGACTGGCTCCTCAATTTAGACAGGGAAGTATTACTCTTTCTACCCACTAATTCATCTGAATGCATATACATAGCCGGTGAGTGTCAGAGGCAGGATTTGAGTCCAGACCTTCAGCCTTCTGAGGCTGGCTCACTAACCACTGAACAATAATTATGTAATGGGAGTCTCGGGAGCAAGCATTTTTTGGGGGAGAGGGGGAAAGAATCCCTAAATGCATAGTACCTGGCACATCAATGCTTGGTATATGCTTTCAGATGAATTGTGTTAGAAGGTTATTGCATGACCAATCATCAGAGGATTCGTGGTACCCACATTTTGTCAAATGGGGAGGGGACTAAAAGGCACCACAAAGAGTACTGAAATCAGGAAGATCTGAATTCAAATCCAACCTCACAGACACTTACTAGTTGTGTGACCTTGGCTAAGTCAGTTAAGTGCTGATTGCCTCCATTTCTTTTTTTCTCCATCTGTGAAATGGGGATAATAATCATATTTATCTTCAGGCTTGCTGTGAGAATAAAATGAAAATCTTAAAACACTATATAAATACTAGTTATTATTATGAGGAATTTGTTTTGTTTGATCATACATATTTTTTACTCCCTGCCCCCCAATGTTGAAGTAGAAGGGATAGGAGGGATTAGGAAAGCAATAATAATAATAAAGAAGAAGAAGAAGAAACTCATTAAAGCATTTTTTTTTTTTTTTTTTTTTTTGGTGGCTGAGGCAATTGGGGTTAAGTGACTTGCCCAGAGTCACACAGCCTGGAAGTGTTAAGTGTCTGAGAACAGATTTGAACTCAGGTCCTCCTGACTTCATTAAAACATCTTTTTTTTAAAAAATGGTGGGAAGAAAACAGAATGAAGGGGCAGTTAGATGGCCCAGGGGATAGAGTATCATCATGCAGGACCTGAATTCAAATCCGGACTCAAATGCTGTGTGACCCTGAGCAAGTAACAAAGCCAATTTACCAAAAAAAAAAAAGTAAGCAGTATATAATGGAGGCCTAAAGTTTCATATACAATCCTCTTTTTCTATTCTAATTTGTATGTAGAAATGCCTATTTTATGTCTTTGTTAATTTTTTAAATAATATTTTCCCAATAACATGTAAAAACAATTTTTAACATTTGGGATTTTTTCATTTTGAATTCCAAATTTTATCCTTTTTTTTCTGTCTCCTTCCCATTCCTCAAGATGACAAACAATTTGATATAGGTTATATATGTATTTTTTCTCTCTTTTTTATTAATTTTATAATTATTATTTTTTGACAGTACATATACACGGGCAATTTTTTTTTTACAACATTATCCCTTGTATTCATTTTTCCAAATTTTCCCCTCTCTCCCTCTACTCCCTCCCCTAGATGACAGGCAATCTCATACATATTAAATGTGTTACAGTATATAGGTTATATATGTCTAATCATGCAAAATAGATTTCCATATTAGTCATGTCATGAAAGAAAATAAAGACATCCCCCATGATGTTTATTATATTTTAAAAAAAGACTATTCTTGTCAACCTGATAAGAAGCAATAATTGTTCGTATTAGGGTATGAGCACAGAGATGGGATTACGTGGAGGTAGAAGCGACAAAACCTGGGAATGATCTGGATTGGAGGGGTGTGGGAGAGGGAGCAGATGACACTAAAACTGCCTTCATGTTGCTCTCCCTTTGTTTTGTTACCATGGTGCGGATGTTTTCAAGGGTACTTTCCCAATCTGATGTAGTCCAATTTTCACTTCTGAAGGAAGACATTTAGGTGGACAGTGTGTAGGTGTAAATTGCTTTAACTTCTTCCTAGAGAGCTTTTATGTCAAAAGGCCAGGAAATCACCTTTTTCCCCCATTAAACTCCAACTTAACTTTCTGCTCTATGTGTTTCTCTGGAGAAGACTTATAAGTGGGTATCACTGGTAAACCTATTACTACTCAACTCTGAAAAACACAACAGACTTTTACATTTAATTGGCATAATTGCCATATCCTCCATGACTTTTTTTTAGACTAGACAGTCAACAAAACAATTAATTGAACCCTGATTTATAACACTGGCTGATTTCAGAGAACTAAATGATAACAAGGAAATTTTAATAAAATGAGCTGGCTCCAGTGCACTCCTGCTTTGAAAATATCCCCTTTATCCACTGGTTTACTTTGACCTATGTATCTGGCCTTTCTCTGTCATTTACACTTATCCAGTGCAAATGATATTTTGAAATTATTAAAGAAAGATGTCATGAGATAAAGAAACTGACCCAACTTTGGGTTTTTGGTTTGTTTGGTTTTTTTTTTAGCAATTCCCTAAAGCTTCATGTTATCCAGGTGTAAGGAATAACATGTTTTGATTCCAGTCCCTCTTTAATTTAGAAGCTATACTTAGTTCTATTTAGGAGAGATGATAATGGATTTAAGGCTAGACAGAATTGTTATTAGCACCATTAAAATAATAATAGTCCATACACAGAGAGCTCTATGGTTTGCAAAATGCTTTACATATATTATCTCATTTGAACCTCAGAACAGTCCTGTGAGGTAGATACTATTATTATCACTTTTTTACAGATAGAGAAATTAAATTAAAGGTCACTCAACTGAGTCCAGATTGAACTTGTCTTAATCTCTTTTTCAAGGCTGACTCCCTGAGGAGTCTTTGGCAAGTCGATGGCAAGATTCCTTAATATTTTTCAAGTAATGGTTCCTATGGTAACCTAATGAGCCACAGACCCCTTTTTAAGATAATTTTTCTAAATGCAAAAAATAAAATGTGTAGGATTACAAAGGAAACTGAATATTTTGAAATAGCTATTAAATATATATTTAAAATTTAGTTCAACAAGGTTTTGCAGGGGTGAATGTTAAGGACTATTTTTGCATAAATTTGAAAAAATAAAAAATGATTTTATTTTATTTTTTTTTAAATACACATTGCTTTATGAATCATGTTGGGAGAGAAAAATCAGAGCAAAGTTAGATGGCTGAAGGGATAGAGTACCACCATGGAGTCAGGAGGACCTGAATTCAAATCCAGTCTCAAGTGCTGTGTGACCCTGAGCAAGTGACTGAAAGCCAATTGCCTTTACTCTATCACCGCCCTCCCCCCCCCAAAGTAAGCAGTACATAATGGAGACCTGAAGTTTCATATACAATGGGAGAATACACGGGCAAGAAAAAAAAACCAAGTGAACATAGCATGTGTTGATTTACATTCAATCTCCACAGTTCTTTTTCTGGCTGCAGATGGCATTTTCTGTCCAAATTCTATTGGGATTGCTTTGAAGCACTGAACCACTGAGAAAAACCAAGTCTTTCATAGTTGATTATTGCACAATAAAATAGTATTTTTTAAAATCACATAATATTTTTAAAAAGAAAAGCACTATCCTAGATATTTGTAATAAAAAATTCAACAGAAATCCTTTAAAAAACCCTCAAAACTTAGTTTATAGATCCCATGTTACTCTGTGAATTAGGAAGAAGATAAGATGAGTGAAAAGGAGCTTTTGCTTCCTTTTAAAATAGCATCAGATTAAGATCTGGAATCCTCAGGAACCAACAATAAGTAACAACTGACATTTCTATGATGCTGTAAAGTTTGCAAATTATTTTATAGACATTTTCCCCTTTGAGTCTCACAACAACTTTTCTGAGGCTGGTTCTATTAGCTAGTAATAATAGCTATAAGTAATGTTATTTATATAACAATTTACATAATTCTACTTTATAAAGATATGATAATACTTCTATAAATAATCTTTTATATAAGATAATTTTACAAATAATATTTTATCTTCATAATAGCCTTGGGAGAGAGATACTATTATTATCCCCATTTTATGGTTGAAGAAACTGAGACAGAGGTTAAATGATTTGCTCGGGTCTGATGTCTGAGGTTGTATTTGAACTCAGATCTTACTAAATCCAGACTCAGTATTCTAGCATCTCCATTTCACAGAAGAAAAAACTGAGGGCCAGAGTGGTTTATATACCTAATAAATGTCAAGGGTGGGATTTGAATGAAAGTCTTTCTCGCTCATAGTCTAAAATTCTAACACCAAGATACCAGGAGTTCCATGTTCTATTTGATAGCTTTTGCTCCCTGACTCTTAGACAGGAAAAGGAAAACAAATTCTCTCTCTGGGAGTGAAGGAACCTAAGCTAATCTCTAACTTTGGAGAATTTGGATATTGAGAATAGAAAAATAAGGTTCTCATAGAGACTAGTCTCTGAAAATGATGACTTCCTATTCCTTCTCCTCCACAACCCCAGTCCATCTTGGTTTCCATTTTTTGATAGTTCTTCCCTCTTCTTCTGAATGCAGTGAAATTTGCTCCATTGTCGATCTGCATGCTAAAACTACATAAAGAATTGGGGATGACTCCAATTCTTACTTCCTGGTCTTGTTGAATTCATCACTTGTCAGAGCTGACCAGCAGAATGGAGCCATCCCTGAATTCTAAGTTATGATCAGACCTTCCTTGAGTAGTGCAAGAAAACCAGGACATAGAGAAGGTTAGTAACCTTGATTTAGAAGGAAACTGAGGATTTCAGGAGTACTTCTCACACATAGAAGGCCATTTGTCCAAAAGTTTGGCGGTAAGAAATGGAGAATCGTGTATGGAGAGCAGCAAGCAGACCAGTTTGCATAGAACAAAGAAGATGTGAAGGGAAATAACATAAAAAGCGAGCTATGGAAAGGTTTGTGGGAGACTGGAAAGATTAGTGGTCTGGAAAGGCACGGATACAAACAACTTTATCAAAATGTAGGCTGCCTTCTCCCAGGAACATGAAGGCCTTCAGGCTTATGCTTCATGCTGCTTTCAAACATTTCTGAACCAGGAAGAGAACCGTCATCATGTTGGTTAATTATAACTTCCATATGTCCAAGACGAAGTCATATTCTCCACAACTGCAGATTACCACCATGTGATCAGGCTTCAGGAGTGGTCAAGAGTGAAAAAATGGGAACCCCAAAACCACCATTATAAGCATCCCCGACAATTGGTCCTTGGATGGAAGATGCCCCCTCTACCGCTGATGGTGCATTCACAGACTTGCTGAAGCTTGGAGTTGTCCCTTCTGAAGCCCAGGGGTCATCTCAGGGGGTTTGCATTGGGATGCTCTTCAGGAAAGACCCTGACCAGAGAGGCAGCTGTGTGAGAATGGAAACACAGGGGCAGCTCACAGCCCACGGGATGAAGTCCTGAGTGTGGATCCAATCTTGGAGATAGGGATCTCATTATCTATTTCTCAAGAGTCAAAGCAAGGGGCTTTTAAGTGTCATAACCCCCTGGATTCCTTCAAGGGGAGGCTAAGTCCTGTCAAAACCCACCACGTGGTGGAAAGCAGACCCCAAAACTCCCAGGGAATTGGCCAGAATCAGGAAAGGCTTCTCCTAGAACGTTCCATGGGATGCTCCCCTCATCCTCAGGGTCCAAGTGCAAGTATTGAGGCACACTGAATTGCCTTTGAATCAACTAATCATTCAACTGTGATGTTACAGGGACCAGGGGGTTATCCAGGGCCCAGCACATTCACACCTTAGCAAGGGAGAGGAATGTCTCATTAAAGACACAAGCAGAATTTCAGTAGTCTTACCCATCTCTTCCTGGGCATGGGGTCAGAAAGCCTGCCTTGAGGTCCAGCTCTGCCACCTAATTATTAGCTGTATGTTTTGAGGCAAACCACTTCCCCTGTCCAAACCTAATTCCGCATCTATAAAATGAGAAGGAGACCAGAAATAAAGTGGAAAGACAGCTGGATCTGGAAGCAGAGGACCTGAGTTCAAATTCTGACTCAGCCACTTGGACACATAACTTCGGCAGTTTGAGCCTCAGCTTCCCTATCTGTGAAAAAGGAAGCAAGGTGGGAGGTGATGATGGAATAGATCATCTTCTAAAATCCTGTGCAGTTCTAGGCACAGCTAAGTGGCTCATGGATAGATAAGTAGGCCTGGAGACCTGCATTCAAATCCAACCTCAGTCACTTCCTAGCTAAGTGGTCCCAGGGCAGTGACTTTAACTGCTGTCTACCTCAGTTTCCTCAATTGTAAAATAGACATCATAACAGCATTTACTGCCCAGAGATATTGTGATGATCAAATGATATTCTATTTGTAAATGACTTAGCATAGTGCTTGGTATATAGTAGGCACTTAATAAATGTGTTTTTTTTTTTTTTTCTTTCTATGATCCTATGATCTTGGACTGCAGTTCCCTGGTAAAAAACCTGCTTGCAGGGGTGTTGCAAGGACTAGGTGGGATCATTTGTGGAGCACACCTTGTGCACTAGGAAGAGCTACAAATGTTAGCTATTACCACGGTGTCCAACATTTTCCCCATGGTGAAGATCACCTTTACTGTGTTGTCTCCTATGGGTCTGATAGCTCCAGAATTAGCATGTTCATTCCACGTTCAAGTTAAGATACAAACACGATGAACACAATTGCCATCATTCTTCATCTTCTTCTTCCAATTGAACAAATGCTGACAGCATGACTAGTATCTAATAATAATCTAATAATCTCCTCTTGAGACTTACGCATTTCCCTTGAGGCTTTGTGTCCCATCCCGACTTCCTCCAAAGCCCTTTATTTGGAAGTTCCTCTTTCTCAAAATAAACATTCTCTGATAAATTCCCCTTTCTGGAAAAAGCAGAACTCCACCCTCCACTCTGGATTTGACTGGAGCTTGTCTGGACCATCTAGAGCCTCCCTACTGATGTGTTCTAGGCTGTTCTAGGATATCCTTCCCATATGGATAAACCCTAAAGACAGGCATCCAATCAGACTCCCTCCCTGCTTCCCCTTTAGTCTTCCACTGCAACATATATTGATATTTCACTAAATGAAGCCATGAGCTCACCAGTGAAATGGATGAACAAGGCCTCCTATATCACCCGCCTCCTATATGACTAGTACTGGAGATTCCAATACAAAACCAAAACAATCCTTGTCCTCGGGGAGCTTACCATGTTACGCCAGTTGCTTAATATCTGAACCATAGTGTGGCTATTCTTTTCTCTAGTGCAGATCCCTGCTTATCCACCAATTCTTATCTCAGATGGTTCTTGTGTAGAACATGTACCAACACACTGCCTTGGGTTTGGAGAGCATGGAGAGCACTCATGGGCTGTCCATCTGTTGTAGAGCCTTCCTCTTGCTCCATGGCCAGTCTACCTCCTTCCCTTGACTGCCTCCAAGATTCAGCTCAAACTCCATCTTTCCCTCCACCCCAGTACCTCCAGTGCAGGCACCTTCTCCCCTTGAATGACCTTCCATCTGTTCTAAGTAAATTGTACCTAATGTCCTGTCCCCTACAAGAATGGAAACATCTTGGAGGCAAGAAGATTTTTGCCTTTTATCTTCCCTTGGATCCTGTGTTTATCCCAGTGCCTGGCACATAGTGAATGCTTAATGAAGGCTCGTTTATGGATTAATTGAGCAAATATTTTGCATCTCATGCCAAAGACATCCTAGGTAACGAACTACAGCTTACCAACACCCACTTGGTCATCCTATAAAAAGCACAAGACAGCATGCATCCCCAGAGCATGCTGTATACGGTGGAGCCAAAAGATATATTTCATTAGAATCTCATTCTGCTGCCCAGTCCCCTCCGAACTCTGTCACCTGATAACTCAAGATAACCACCAGAAGCCTCTGTCATACCTCGTTTTTTTTTGTTGTTTTTTTTTTTAATCTTACTTTTTTGTATTACATGTCATAAAAGAGCCTAACTAGGAAAGAAAGGTTATAGTAGTATCTGTTCTTCACAGAGAGTTGTATACTGAACTTGGGGTGAGGAATACCTGGATTCTGATAAAACTAGCCACATGATGTTATGCTGGTTGCTTAATATCTGAACATATCAAGAAATTATTTTTCTTATAATATTTTATTAAAGCTTTTTATTTTCAAAATATATGCATGAATAATTTTTCAACATTGACCCTTGCAAAATCTTGTGTTCCAAATCTTCCCCTCCTTTCTCCCATCCCCTCCCCTATATGGCAAGTAATCCAATATATATTAAACATATTAAAATATATATGTTAAATCCAATATATGTATACATAGGTATACAATTATCTTCAAGCAATTCTTTTAGCATGTAAATTTTGCAACAGTACCATTGCTAAGTCTATGTCCCAAAGAGATCATAAAAAAGAATCACACATACAAAATATTTATAGTAGTTCTTTTTGTGGTGGCAAAGAATTGGAAATTGAATGGATATCCATCAATTGGGGAATGGATGAACAAGTTTTGGTATTTGAATGTAATGGAATATTATTATGCCATAAGAAATGACAAGCAGGATGATTTCAGAAAAACCTGGAAAGACCTACATAAACTGCTGCTAAGTGAAGTGAGCAGAACCAGGAGAACATTGTAGGCAGTAATGAAGAGATTATGTGATGATCAACTATGATAGACTTAGCTCTTCTCAGCAGCAATACAGTCATCTAAGAAATTTCAAGGCTTATGATAGAAAATGCTATCTACATCCAGAGAAAGAATTGTGGAGTCAGAATGCAGATTGAAGCATATTGAAGTGAAACTATTTTCACTTTGTTTTTTCTTTCTCATTCTTTTCCTCTTTTATTCTGATTCTTGTTTTACAACATAAATAATATGAAAATATATTTAACATGGTTGTACATGTATAGCTTAAAAATACTTTAGTAATAAAAAAATTGCTAACCATAAAAAAACCCCAAATAAATAGATTCTTTTAAAAAAAGGATTGTAAATTATGGAATAGCTGCTAAATCAGTAAAGGACATTCATTAACACACAAGAAATTCTCTATATCAGTGGCTTTCAAACCTTTTAAAGTCTCAGGATCCTTTTTATGCTCTTAAAAATAGTAAAAGCTTACTTCCTAGCTATGTGACCCTAAGCAAGTCACTTAACTCCAATTGCCTTAGCAAAAAAAAAAAAATTGAGAGCCCTTCAAAGATTTATATATGTTTATATATTATATATTTTTTATATATTTATTTATATTATATATAATATATAGTATATATTATATATTAATGTTTATATATGCTATATCAATTTATACTTAGCACATTATAAATTAAAATAATAAACTTTAAAATATTTAATTCTATGAAAAAGAACAATAATTGGTTTATAATATAGACAAATCTTTATATTCAAGAGTATATAGGATATAAGGAATAGACCTGTGATTTCATTGTTAAAGGGTGAAGACCTATGATTTCATTGATAAAGTAGAAGAAACTTCCCCTACCAATGCAGATCTTTACCTTCTTTGTAACTTATTATCTAATAGATCTGCCTGGAACACTATGAAGTTAAGTGACCTGTACAGGGTAATATAATAAATCATGTACATGTTGGAGGTGGGACTTGAACTCAATCTTCCTCGCTTATGAAGCCAGTTCTCTATCTTCTATACTATACTGCCTTTCTATGTCTATGTCTGTGTCTTTGTCTATGTCTACTTTATATCTGTTTCTCTGCCTCTATTTTATGCCTGTGTCTTTGTCTATGTTTATATCTATTTTAGGTCTGTGTCTATGTCTATGTCTACTTTATGTCTGTGTCTTTGTCTATGTTTATATCTATTTTAGGTCTGTGTCTATGTCTATGTCTACTTTATATCTGTGTCTTTGTCTATGTTTATATCTATTTTGGTCTGTGTCTATGTCTACACCTATTTTATGTCAGTGTTTATGTCTATGTCTATATCTGCCTATGTCTATGCATCAGTATATTATTAAGCACTTACTATGTGCCAGGTACCAAGTACTGATATTTTTCTTTTCTTCCACCAATTTCATTTTTCAACATCAGTTGTTTAAACCGGATGTTACCCTCTCAGCTATGACATACCCTATTCTAAGGACGGACATCGCCTGCTCTAAGACCCCTCCTAATTCTAGTTCTACATTCTAAGAGTTCTCCCAGCTCTAAATTCTATGAATAATCACTCAAATTACTCAAGAGTAGGTTGGACTGGAAGAGGAAGGGACCACCATGATCATCTTATGACACCCTTCTGGAGCATTCACTGTCAATTTATTAATCTGAGTTTACAAGTCCAAGCCTATGGAGGCTCTTGAGACAAGAAGGAGGGTAGTGATGAGGAGTCCCATCTGGCCCCTGCCTCGACCTAATCCCAACTGGAGCACCAGCTCTTTTCCATGTGTTCCTTTTTAGGAAAGACGTGGCTATAAAATGTTTACAAAAAGAAAATGAGCATGTCAGGAGATGGGAAATCATGACAAGTGAGGAGGAATGATTGATTAGTCTGGAGAGAAAAGATTTAGGAGGGCAGGATGGCTGCTGTGTATTTGAATATCCTAGCAGGTAGAACCAGGAAGAAATAGGGGGATAGAGTAGAGAAAATGCAGAAAGACAAATTTTATGTCAGAAGGAAGCTGAAGTGTTCTCTATCTTTATTTAAATGTGGATAAATTCTTGCACATGTTTAACATATATTGGATTACTTACTGTCTATGGGAAAGAGTAGGAGGAAGGAAGGGAAAAATTGAGAACACAAGATTTTATAAGGGTGAATGTTAAAAATTATCCATGTATCTATTTTGAAAATGAAAAGCTTTAATTTAAAAAAATGGGTAAATTCTGATTGCATTTTAAAAAATGCACTTGAACTGAATCGAATTTTTCCCCATTGTTTAAAACATCAAAACACTTCTTGATTTTGTTTATTCTTTAACTCTTCCATAATTACACAAAGGGAGCACGTAAAATGTAAATGAATGATAGTGAAATGAGGTGGAATAAATAAAATGATATAATCTACAATGGAAAAAAAAAAGGAAGAAAACAACTTTTTAGCGGTGAAGAATATTTAAGAGCATTACAGTCAAGTGCCACATTAGGTAGAATATTGGACTTGTTAATTACAACCTCAGATGCCTATTAGCTGTATGGGCCTGGAAAATTCATTAACTTCCATGGGTCTCAGTTTCCTTATTTAGTAAATTGGAGATAATAGTAGTACTTATTTTCTAGGGTTGTTGTAAGGATCAAAGGGAATAACATGTGCTTTGCAAACTTTAATAAGTTAGATAAATGTTAGCTGTTAATTATTATTATTAGTAGGTGGAATGGGTTTCCTTGGAGATAACAAATCTCTCTTTCCGGGAATTCTCCTAATAGAAGATGATGACTTTCACAGGTAGGTTGTGGAGGGGAAAAGCAGAATCTGCTTTTCCATCAGCTGTGTTGTGTCTGTCTGCCTTGAAAATGTCCTGAATACAATAAAAAAAAAAAGGAAAAATAAAACAATCAAAAATCCTTCCATCCTCCCCCTGGAAGTTGGGGCTTGGCAGCTGTTGGTACATTTTGATCCTAGACTATGACAAAGCTGAATTAAATCCTCTTCGGGGGAGGAAAAGCTTTCTGGCTGCTATTTTAAAATAAGAAAAAAAATTTCCTCCAGGATTGGGAACTTAGAGTTCTTTCCACCTCTGAGAACCTCTGTCCAAGTTTGCTTTGCACGTCTTGCCCAAGACTGGTCTGGGGTGGGGGTGGGGAGAGTTGCAGGTACCTACCACTAGGGGGCAGCGAAGAACAGCTTATAATATAGAGTCAAGATTGGCCAGAATGGAAGATGAAAAATGGAAAACTCATTTCTTTAAAGTTTAGAACATTTGTTTCTATTGGAAACACAAGATTTTGCAAGAGTCAGTGTTAAAAAATTACCCATGCATATGTTTGTAAATAAAAAGCTTTGATTAAAAAAAGAAAAAAATGAAAAAATTTATTTTTCTTTGAGCTGAGCAGTGCAGGAGTTATTAACATCCTTCCTCCTTTCTGCTGAGGAGTTTATTCCCTCAGCTTTGCAATGCTTCTCCCAGAGCTGAGCTGTCCTTATTGGTTACCTAAGTATTGATCAATTCCCAATATCATATGGAGCCCAAGCTTCCCAGAGCATGCGGCCTCCAGGGCCCTTTCTCTTCACCCTACCTGAAGCTCCCCACCATTTTGCCATTTGTCCTGACCTATGCCCACCCCAAATAGTGGGAACACTAATCAAATGGATATCTCAGGGCCTCACATCCAGAAGGGGCTTAATAAATGCTGATTGGTGGATTGATAGCTATTGGAAAGGGCCATCACAATCCATTCCTCTAACTCCTCAGACCAAAACCGCCTTCCTATTTAAGAATTGTCCTGGATATATTTTGAAAAATAAAAAAGTTTAAATAAAAAAAAAATCACATTTTCTACAGGGAAAAAAACCTGCTTTCCTTAGTGACCACATCTCTTTTCGTTCTTGTCCAGTTGTTTTCCAGTCACGTCTGACTCTGTCAATCCTTCACCCCATTTGAGGTTTTCTTGGCAAAGATACTGGAGTGGTTTTGCCATTTCCTTTTCCAGCCTATTTTACAGGTGAGGAAACTTAGGAAAACAAAATCTATATTCATTCATTCATTTATACTCATTGTACAGATAAGGAAAAATGGGATTAAAAAGGAAAGTAACTGAAAAATTATGAACATTTCTTTTTAAAATTGTATTTTTTATGTATAGATGTGACTTTTTAATGATTTTATTTTTACATCGCCTGTGTTTTCCCCTGAATTTCTCCACCTTCCTTGAGAACCATTGTTTAAATCATCAAATTAATTTCTTTTAAAAAGAGGATAAAGAGTTGGGGGGGAATCCTAATATTTTCTACTGAAGTCCTTTGCTCAGATTATTTCATCAGAGCCTCACAGCAACTTTAGGCATTATTGTCCCCCCAGTTTACCCATAAGGAAATTGAGTCCCAGACAAGGAAGTGGTTTGCCCACAGTCATACGGGGGCAGTTAAATCAGGTCTTTCTGGCACCTGGTCCAGTGTTCCAATCCCTGACTTTACTACTTCTCACCACTTGCTCTCCATCTATCACCCAGAAGAGATGTCAAAGAGAGTCAAACATGGCCCTCCAGATTGCACTTCTAATACCTCTCATCTGCCTTACAGACTTCCCTCCTAAGGGGGCAAGAAAAGGAATAGGCACTATGGGGTAAGCCATAAATATATATGTGTATATATATTATATATATGTATGTATAAAAGGTATATATATGTATATATATATGAAATGGGTATGTATAATATTATATATATGCATATATATGCATGTATAATTTTATATATATATATATATACATATATATATATATATAGTGACCTCTCCATACTTAACCTGTGGATCTGTTTCCTCAGCTGTAAAGTGAGGGAATTAGATTATATAACTTCCCAAGGTTCTTTCCAGCTTTAAATCTATGATACTATGACCTAAATGCAATGGAGTATTCTTGGGTCAAAAGAAGTGATGACATGAAGAATTCAGAGCAAAATGGGATGATTTGCATGACCTGAAGAAGAAAAGAAAGCAGAACCGGTAGAATGACATACATGTAGATGACTATAATGTAAAAGAAAACAATTCTAAAAGGCTGCTGGGCTCAGATTTCAAGCAAAGATCTATAAGCGTTATGTTGTTCAGTTATTCAATAGTGTCTGGTTCTTCTTGATCCCTGACCCTGTGGACTATAGCATGCCAGTGTTATCCATGGTGTTTTCTTGAAATAGATACTGGAGTGACGCTGTAGTAGCCATTATAGTACAGCTGAAAAGAAGCATGGATTTTAAATCCACTGCAGAATCTTTCTGTGGAATGTATACTATCTGTGTGACCTTAGGCAAGTGAACTTCCCTAGCTGGGGAAGTTTCCTTCTGGGCAAAATGAGAATATCGATCTATAATGTTCAGCACAGCACTTGATATGTATTAGGTGCTTAATAAATATTGATTGATTGATTGGTTGAACTTTAAGATCCTTCTAATTTTTTTTTAAATTAAAACTTTCAGTGAACAAAAATCTATTTTCTTTCCTTCTAAACTTCCTCCTTCATGAGGGAACAAAACAAAGACATAATTGTTCTTTTATAATTTATTTTTAAAATAAAGAAAAACAAAATCTTACATATATATATATATGTATATATATATATATATGCATTATTAAATAAAATACATTTTCTCACTGACCAGATCCAAAAATGTTTGTCTCTTGCCCCAATTTTGTTCTCCTGGCATTGCTCATTTACTTAGTTCTAAATCCATAACAATATAGGTTTCCCAAAGAACAGATGTCCAAACACACCTTCCTCCTCTTGGTAGACAGGTGGGAATATGGGTGCAGGGTATTGTATTGCCAGCAGCTGCTGTTGCTAAGCTGGTTGGTTGGCTCAACTGTTTCTTTGTTCCAAGGGAAGGTTTAATGTAAATTTGATATATTAGGAAATGATTGTGGTGTAAAAAGCAAAAAGTTTTAATAAGACCTTAAAAAAAAGATAAGGGGACAGATGAGATGATTTCTAGATTCTTCCAATTCTCAATTCTATAGATATAAATTATATCTATTTATATGATCAGAGCCCAACTTGAATTGTTTTTTTTTTTCTGTAGAATGAGGGGAAAGGCTCCATTGGAAGGACTCTCTAAGAATCCTTCATTTCTAATTTATTTGTCCATTTAAAAATATTTGCTAAGTTCTTTTCAGCTCCAAGATTCATTGGCACAATTTAAATTTATTGATTAATTTTTTGACCCAAAGGACACTCTCCTTACAGAGTCTATTCTCTGACAGTTTGTCAATTCTTAACAGAGAGGAAGGATATAGCCTTTACCTTTAATCTATGGGACTCGCATTGACTATTGTATTAGACACTTTATTGATTTCATTTATATTGTATGATCACTCTTTTTTAGAGGCTCTCTATTACAATATTATTATTTTTAAATTTTATATATTTATTTATTACAATAGTTATATTTAGACTATTGTATTTGACACTTTGTTGATTTCATTTATATTGTATGATCACTTTTTTAGAGGCTCTCTTTTCTTCCCCAGAGATCACTTTAAACAAGTGTCTCTAATTCTTTCTATTCATTCATGATTTCTCATTTTATTTTTTATTTTTTCATTTTATTTTTTAAAAAACTTTAGCTTTTTACACTATAGTTATATCCTGGGGTTTACATTGAGAGCCCCTGCTTTTAGCCTTTGGGCAAGCCATTTAATTGCTGTCTTCCTCAGTTTACTGAGATCTATAAATTAGAGGTTAAAGTATAATAATATATTAATATTAATAAAAATTAATAATAATGTAATAATACCTGCCTCCCAAGTAGGATCAAATGAGATAATCTTTGTTAAAAATCTTTGCAAATCTTAGTGTCATGTAACTATCAGTTGTTACTAAATGACTGATATAGAAACACCAAAAAGATGAACAAAATCTTAAAAAAGAAATAGCAGTTGCTGAGAATTAGGAGAATAGTAACTCTCTCTGCAAGTCGATTTGACTAATATTTACTGACCACTAATGAGCAAAAAAGGAGTAGAATCATTCACTGGACAAATATTTTCTAAAGTGCCTTCTCTGAGTGTCTAACCTATGTCTAGCATAGTAAAGGAGACTGCTAATTACAAGCCTCCCAGCCTGTGCTCCTGGACCTTCTAATCTAATAACGTGATAAGGCACAAAGATACCTCAGAGCAGTGGCAAGAAACTGGAAACTGAGCGGATGTCCATCAGCTGGAGAATGGCTGAATAAGTTGTGGTCTATGAATGTGATGGAATATGATTGTTCTGTAAGAAATGATCAGCAGGGTGATTTCAGAGAGGCCTGGAGAGACTTAGAGGAACTGATGCTTAGTGAAGTGAGCAGAACCAGGAGATCATTATACACACATGGCAACAACAAAATTATATGTTGATCAATTCTGAAAGACATGGCTCTCAACAATGAGATGGTTCAGGCCAGTTCCATTGGACTTGTGATGGAGAGAACCATCTGCACCCAGAGAAAGAGAATTGGATTGCAGCACAGCGTCTTCACTCTTTTTGTTGTTATTTGCAGTTTGTTTTCTCTCTCATATTTTTCCTTTTTGATCTGATTTTTCTTGTTCAGCAAGATAATTGTATAAATACGTATAGAAGAATTGCACATATTTAGCATACCTTGGATTGTTTTCTAAGGGAGGGAGGTGGGGAAGGGACAGAAAAAATTTGGAACCCAAGGTTTTGCAAAGGTGAATGTTGAAAATTACCCATGTATATGTTTTGAAAATAAAAAGCTTTAATAAAAAAATACGTTACAGTAACAGAGAGTCAAAAGCCTAATTGTTTTTGGTTTTGCTTTCATTTGCTTTTTTTTGAGGGGAGTCACATCAAGTACCACAGATCATAGCCAAAGCTAGTGATAGGAAGACCCTTCTTCTCTTGAGGAAGTAGGGAACTCACAATACTAGCTTTCTAATCATTGAAAGTTCTTTCTTTCTCTTCCTTCCTTCCTTCCTTCCTTCCTTCCTTCCTTCCTTCCTTCCTTCCTTCCTTCCTTCCTTCCTTCCTTCCTTCCTTCCTTTCTTTCTTTCTTTCTTTCTTTCTTTCTTTCTTTCTTTCTTTCTTTCTTTCTTTCTTTCTTTCTTTCTTTCTTTCTTTCTTTCTTTCTTTCTTTCTTTCTTTCTTTCACATTACTGTGAGGCAAGGAGGGGTATGAATCATAAAATTAATTTTATAGCAGGAGAAACTGGGGAGCAGGAAAGCAGAAGGACTCCAAACCAGACCATGCCTTCTATCTCCCAGGCTGGAGGCTATTGATTCTGAGTCCTAGAAGAGGGAAGAAGGGAGGGGGTCTTGTGGAAAGAGGGATGGTTCTGGTAATAATTAGCTAACTGACTTTGGCTAAGGTTGGATAATAGGCATTGCATCCTCACTTTTAAATTGGGGCAAGGAATGGGATTGGATTATATCAGAAATTCTTAACTTAGGGTCTATAAACTTGTTTTTAAAAATATGTTTACTAGGTGGCGTAGTGGATAGAGCACCAGTCCCGAAGTCAGGAGGAACAGAGTTCAAATCTGGCCGCAGACACTGAACACTTCCTAGCTGTGTGACCCTGAGCAAGTCACTTAACTCCAATTGCCTCAGAGGGAAAAATATATATATATATATATATAGATAGATAAGTGTATTTCACTATAATTAATTTTCTTTAATTCTCTACATTATAATTTTTTTTTTTTTGATGTGGCCAATAGAGTAATTGATTTGGCTTGAATAGGCAAACAAGAGGGTTTTTTTTTTTTTTTTTTTTGGTTTGGTTTTGTTTTGTTTTGGTTGGGGGATGGTAGGTGGGAGGGAGAGAAAATAAAGGCTTGTTAATTTAAAAAAGTTAATTAAAAATCAATCCTATGTATTTCATTTTACACATATAAAAACATCCTTCTGAGAAGGGGTCTATAGATTTCAGCAGTCCAAAGGTTATAGGACAGATAAGAACCCCCTGGAATAATAAGTGGTCTCCAATGATAATCCCAGCTCTGAAATTCTAAGGCCTCTTCTGACATCCCCTGTTCTAAGCTCCCTCCCAGCTCTGACATCCCCTGTTCTAGGCTCCCTCCCAGCTCTGACATCCCCTGTTCTAGGCTCCCTCCCAGCTCTGACATCCCCTGTTCTAAGCTCCCTCCCAGCTCTAACATCCCCTGTTCTAAGCTCCCTCCCAGCTCTGACATCCCCTGTTTTAGGCTCCCTCCTGGCTCTGACATCCCCTGTTCTAAGCTCCCTGCCAGTTCTGGCATCTCCTGTTCTAAGCTCCCTCCCAGCTCTGACATCTCCTGTTCTAGGCTCCCTCCCAGCACTAACATCCCCTGTTTTAGGCTCCCTCCTGGCTCTGACATCCCCTGTTCTAAGCTCCCTGCCAGTTCTGGCATCTCCTGTTCTAAGCTACCTCCCAGCACTAACATCCCCTGTTTTAGGCTCCCTCCTGGCTCTGACATCCCCTGTTCTAAGCTCCCTGCCAGTTCTGGCATCTCCTGTTCTAAGCTCCCTCCCAGCTCTGACATCTCCTGTTCTAGGCTCCCTCCCAGCACTAACATCCCCTGTTTTAGGCTCCCTCCCAGCTCTGACATCCCCTGTTTTAGGCTCCCTCCCAGCTCTGACATCCCCTGTTTTAGGCTCCCTCCTGGCTCTGACATCCCCTGTTCTAAGCCCCCTCCCAGTTCTGACATCCCCTGTTCTAAGCTCCCTCCCATCCCTGACACCCCCTGTTCTAGGCTCCCTCCCGGCTCTGACATCCCCTGTTCTAAGCTCTCTCCCAGCCCTGATACCCCCTGTTTTAAGCTCCCTCCCAGCTGTGACGTCCCCTGTTCTAAGCTCCCTCCCATCCCTGACACCCCCTGTTCTAGGCTCCCTCCCGGCTCTGACGTCCTCTGTTCTAAGCTCCCTCCCAGCTCTGACACCCCCTGTTTTAGGCTCCCTCCTGGCTCTGACATCTCCTGTTCTAAGCTCCCTCCCAGCTCTGACATCTCCTGTTCTAGGCTCCCTCCCAGCACTAACATCCCCTGTTTTAGGCTCCCTCCTGGCTCTGACATCCCCTGTTCTAAGCCCCTACTGACTGACATTCCATATTGTAAATTTCCCTTCACTCCCAATGTTCTGTGTTATAAGTTCAATAAACAAAAATTTATAAAGCATCTGCTACATCTACTAGGGTCCCAGATGCTGTGGGAAGCTCTAAGGATACAGAGACAAAAGCAGAAAGTACCTGCCCTCAGGGGGCTTCCATTTATCCAGACCAACACTATGCACTGATACCTCCTCAAAACAGACTTTATACAAAGGCAGTACCAAGTGATTTGAGGGGGAAGCATCTGGGAATATCTAGACAGGGCTCATGGAGTAGTGATGGCTCCTGCTGTCCCCAGTTCAGGTCCTACCTACTCCTGTCTGGACTATTGCAATGGTGGGCCTTCAAGCCTTTTCTCAGTTGTCAAAGTGATCTTAAAAGTGTGGTCTTGTGCCCCCTTCCTCAGGTTCTCCATCACCTCTGGGATCAAACACGGACCTGCCTCCTGACTGTTCCTTGCACATGTTCTCCCCCCTCCCCCCCCACTCTGGGCCTTTCCCCTGGCTGTGCCCCACACCTGGTATTGCCTCCTCCTCATCTCAGCCTCACAGCTTTCCCAGCTAGAATCCCCTGAATCAGAGAGCCCCTACGTCCTGGACTTTAAGTTGATGCTTTGGAGACATCTTGTTTGTGTGACTCCTCCCTTAAACTGTAAGCTCCTTGAAGGCAGGGTCCGGGGTTCCTCCCCATATGCTACACCCACACACTTTCTTTGTATCCCTAGAACTCAGCAGGAAGCCTGGCACATAGTAAGTGCTTACTAGGGTTAGAGTTATTCCTGCCCTCCCTTGAACCCCCAGAGCTTAGCAGGAAGCCTGGCACATAGTAGGTGCTTACTAGGGTTAGAGTTATTCCTGCCCTCCCTTGTATCCCCAGAGCTTAGCAGGAAGCCTGGCACATAGTAGGTGCTTAATAGGGTTAGAGTTAGTCCTGCCCTCCCTTGTATCTCCAGAGCTCAGCGGGAAGCCTGGCACATAGTAGGTGCTTAATAGGGTTAGTTGTTCCGGCCCTCCCTTGTATCTCCAGAGCTCAGCAGGATGCCTGACACATAGTAGGTGTTTACTAGGTACTTGTTAAGTGGCTGGTGCCTGAGAGAAGGACGGGGGTGTGGGGGTGTGGGGGTGGGGGGGACTCCAAGAGCGGCTGTAAAGAGGTCCGTGCATTCCAGGCAATTCTAATGCCCCGGGCGAAGACCCGGAGGGCACAAGGTCAGTTTGCCCAGACCCCGGACTGTGGCCTGGCGGGAGAGCTGGGCTCCACTCAGCTATGCACAAAAACGAGTTTCGTTGACGGAGTGATAGGGAGCCACTGAGGCTCCTGGAGCAGGGGCAGATCACGGGGCAGTTCTATGGCGCCGTTAGGGATCCCATGGGCTCGTCATTCCCTCTCCTGTCCACTAGAGGGGGCGGGGGTGGGGACGAGAGCGAGCCACGGGGGGCCCGGGTAGATCCGCTAGGCAACAAATGCTTGGAGGCTCCTTTAAGGGTCCGAGGCCCCGCCTCCTGCCCGCCCTTACCCTCCTCCCGCCTCCCCTGGGCCGCCCAGTCGGTTCCAGGATTCTCTTCGCCGATGAGATCATCTTTCCCTCACGGATTGGCGCGAGCTCATCGTCAATCCTAGGAAGTCCCGCCTCCGTGTCCCCCCCGCTCTGCGCCGTCCGTTGGTCTCCTCGGCGCGGCCGCTGATTGGCAGAGGGCGGCTGTCACTCCGCCCGTGCGCGACGCGAAGAGGCGGGAGGCGTGAGGCGCGAGGCGGAGCGCGGAGGGGGAGGGACGGCGCTTCCGTGGCTGAGGCGGAGAGGAGCCGGCGGCGACGGCAGCAGCGGCGGCGGCCACGGCGACGGCGATAGCGACAGCGGCGAGCCTGGGGCAGCGCGAGCCGGGGCCGTCCAGTCCTCAGGCCTCCGAGCGGAGCCGAGCCCGCCGCTGCCCCTGTCCCGGGGACGCCCCCGCGCCGGCCGGGACGTTCGGGAGGCTGCGAGAGGCAGAGTCGGGGCTGGGGCCCAGAGGCGACTGCAGGGAGGTGAGTGGGAGGGGCCGGGACCCCGTCCCGCCGAGGCGCCGCCCCAGCGCCGCGGCTCCGAGCGGCCCCCTCCTCGGACTGCCAGCTCCGGGGATCCCCCCGCCCCCAGGCTTCGCCCCCAATCCGCACCCCCCCAGCGACGCCGGCCCCCGCGCCGCCTCCCATTTCTCTGCCTCCGGGGTCCCGCCCACGCTGGCACCGCGCCCCCTCCTCAGGGGCGCTGCCCGCCCCTCGGTGCTTCCTCGTTTGCAGCTCCCCGTGTCCGGAGAGCGCCCACCTTGGCGGCCGTTTACAGGGCGCCCCCCCCAGGGTGTTCCTCCATCTCCCCATCCGGCAGTTGCCCACTTTGTGGCTCCCCTAGGGCGGGTGGGTGTCAGAGCGCCCCGGGGGGCGCTCTGCGTTACTGGCCCAGTGGCCCCTGGTCCCCTCTTCCGGCCGGGTGTGGGGGCGGGGGGCTCCGTTCCGTCCCCCTCGTCCTTTCTCTTCCTGGGGGCGGCTGCAGTTTGCTCAGCGCCAGGGAAGCCTGGGTTCCGGCCGCTCGGGTTGGGCCCCTGGGGGGAACGGTTCCCTCCCCCAGCCTCCGGGGTGCGAGGGGAGAGCACGAGCACGGGGTGCCAGTTATTGTCCCGCTGTCAGCCACAGGTTCTGCCCGGCTACCGCCTGGAAACCCCGGCGCTGGTCTGCTTCCATCCTGGGCTTCGACCCTCAGTGCAGCAGCACCGAGGCGGCCCCGGGCCTTGCTGCCGAGCCATCATCTGGGGGTCTGTCCTGTGGCGGGACACGGAGGCCTCGGGCCTGGGCCACGGCCGGCACCTGGAGCCCGGAGCCGCGCTTCCTCCCGGGGATGCCCCTGGACCCAGTTCAGAAGCGTTCCTAGCTGGCCGGCTCTGAGGTGTGTAACCCACACCTCTACATCACCGGGGGTGGGGGGTGGGGGGCTGTCCGGGCTTGTGCAGGTGCCAGCGCGCTTGGGTAGCTAGCTGCAGGCGGAGCGGGGAGCCCCGGATCTCGGGCATGTGGAGGAGGAGGTGACCGAGCATCCCAGTATGGGCCCCTCCTCCGCCTCAGAACTCTGTGACTTTGGGCAGTCACTAAGACTTGGGGTGACTCATTTCTAAAGTAAGAAGCTGAGACTAGATGGTCCCTGGAGGACTTTCCAGTTCCCAGTCCCAGAATCCTGTACAATGTGAACTGTCTCCTAGAAAATAGCTGGGAGTGAGGAGGGGAGCGGGAGCCTTCCTCCCATGGTCCTGGCCCAGCTTGGACAGTGTCCTGGGTAGGGAAGAGCAGCAGCTCGCTTCTCTGAGAGCAGGAGATGCTAACCTGAGCTGCCCGCACTGACCCAGCGCTCTCACTTTTACTCCGGGAGCCGCCTCTGTGCAGTTTTGGGTAGTAACAGATGAAGGAAGGCCCCTGCTCCCGAAACTGCCCCGGAATCCGTGCAGTCACACCTGCATGGCCCGGAGCTCGCTCTTCCCAAGCTTCAGCAGTGGAGCTTGTCATTCCCCGCAAAGCTGAGGACCAGAAGTCACCCTGCATTGGATCTCTTTCTAGAGATGACCCCTAAAGCACTCCCAGTTCTACCCACATAGCTTCACCACTGAAAAGCAGGGATGCTTCGCACTTGTCATGGACAGAGTGGTGGGGCCTGCTGGCCCACAGCCTCAGGAGTGCAGGCCCTGGGGGTTTGGGCTCAAAGTGGCTAGTTTTGCTCAGGGTCTTTCACTTATTAAATATTTTTTTCTTTTTCTTTCTTTTTTTTTTTTTTTCACTTCTTAAATATTAATAAGTCAAAGGGCTCCACGAAAATTGGGTTTATTTGTGGAATGCTTTAGAAAGGAATGCAAAATCATTACTGTCTTTAAAAACAAATGTAAAGGAAATTATGCAGACCTAATAGCAGGGGGCTCATTTCATAGTTAAGCCTAGATAGAAAAAAAGGAAGGTTTCCAGAGGTTCCCATGGAGTCATCATTAAGCATTTATTGTGTGTAAGGTGGTGATTTCATTGATCCCTAACCTGCAGTCTGTGAATTTGTTCATAAAAGTTTATAAAAATATTTATAAAAGTATTTTAATAACTGAAGTCCACTAGAATTGGTTTCCATTGTCTAAACACATAGTAGATGCTTACTGTAGGAGATACAGTAGTATTCTAGAAAAAAACCTAACACAAATCCAAAGTTTGGCACTTTCTTGACCCCAGCCACCCTGGTGGTACTATCTGCTAAGTACAATTGCAGTCTGCATTGATGGAGGGAATATTCACACAGGAGGGAAATTTGAAATTAAATAGTTAGTGTTTTCATACAGTAAGTCTGTATAAACACATGGATAACTACGTTCAGAGAGAAAACACATTGACATAAAGATGAGCTAATAAATATGCATTTATGTTGTATGTAGGGTTTGTGTGTTTTGTGTCTTTAATTTAAATGTTGAGCTGCAACATGGGAGATTATCATCTGAAAAAGCTTTGTGAAATAGGCTTTATTTCAGGAGAGCCCCAAAAGAGAATCTCCATGAAATTTTTAACTAGTCTGATACCTCATGCTACTAGGAGATATCTGTGAGCTCTCAGTGACTTATGTCAGCATGTGTGTATCAGCTATTGGAAAAAAAAAAAAAGCTCCTTTCCAGTCTCCCTTCAGGACTCCTTTCCAGTCCTGAGCTGGAAAGGCTTTGGGGGGTGTATGAGGCAATTGAGCTGCCTAGATGGATAGGGAAAGTTGGCAAGCAGATGGTGGATCTGGGAGCCACGGCAAGTCAAGAAATAAAAAGTTGAGGTCTGCGGAATAGAAGAGATGTGACCTGTGTGGAAGAAGGCATCCTCACAGTAAAATCACAGATCTTTTGAAGAAAGTAAGGTTTTGCAAAGGCCAATATTAGAAAAATTACCCATGCATATGCTTTGTAAATAAAAAGTTTTTTAAAAAAGTATTTAAAAGAAAAGAAAGGGAATTTGTAGATCACAGGTGAAGTGACCCAGATACAGAAATTGTCCTAAAATATATATAAGCTTTGGAAATGGGAATATTTCACCGAGATAATAAATAGTTCTTAAGTTAGGGATTAGAGGGGGTCCCAGCAGTAAGGCAGCAGTAAGGCTGTGGAGGGCAGAAGGTGATGCTGGGGTTTGGGGGAGCACAGTGCCCTAATGCCAGTGGAGATGACTGGAAATGTGGAGATGTGACTCTGGGGATGTGGCTGCAGGGCAGAGAGAGAGGGTAGCCTGGGAATAGTGCTGAAGAGGTGTTTCAGTGCTAATATGGATTGAAACGGGATGAAACTGTCTTATGTAGCCCCCTTTTTCTTATCTGTGAAATAGACAGTGATGATAACTTTTTACTTTGAAAAGTTTTAAAAGTACTGCTTTGGATTTGGACCATTTATTTTCCTACTATTTTTTTCAGTTAATGAAGTTAAAAATCATTCCATAAAAGCATGCTACCTGTTTCTTTTGCAGTCATATGCAACACGTCCTGAATCCATTTGGGGTTTTCTTGGCAAAGACACTGGAATGGTTGGCCATTTCCTTCTCTAAATCATTTGACAGATGAGGAAACAGAGGCAAATAGGATAAAGTGACTTGTCTAGGGTCATACAGCTGGGAAGCATCTGAGACCAGATTTGAACTTGGGAAGAAGAGTCTTCCTGGCTCTAGGCCTCCTGGTGGAAGAGGCATGGAATTTAGGTAGCAATTTTTGGCCTACGAATTCTTTCTGCTTTGAGATTTATAGTTATTTTTATTTGTTAGTCAGTCATCAGGTATTTATTAAGTACCTTCCATATGCCAGACATTGAACTAAATTCTAGATTCTACCTTCATTGTAATGAAGGGCAAAAACCAGTAGTTAACAATCTAATGGGGAAGATCACATTTAAACAACTGTAAACTATAGATACATATAGATAGATATAACTGTGTTTATATACACTCACATATACGGGAGATAATCTCAGAGGAAAGGCATCAGCATTAAAGATGGCTGAGACTGGCTTTGAATAGAATCAAGATTTTAGTTGGGACTTGAAGGAAACAGAGGAGGAGATAAGGAAGGAGAGATCACCAGGGATATGGGATAGCTAGTGAAAATGCCTGGAGTTGGGCAATAGATTGTCTCATTAAAGTAACAGCAAGAATGCCAATGTTGCTTGATCACAGAATACGTGGGGTTGACTAAGATGGGAGAAGTAGGAGGGGGCCAGGTGAAGAATGTCTCTGAACAACAACCAGATTCTGTATTTGAGCTGGGAGGTGCTAGAGAGCCATTCAGGTCAATCCAGTAGAAAGCTGTCATGGTTAGCCTGGACTTTACAAAGACCACTTTGGTAGTTAAATGTAGACTAGACTGTATTGGGGAGAGTTTTGTGGCAGGAGACCAACCCAAAAGCCATGAAGTAGGGCATCAAACACCTGCATGGGGTGACAGTAATGTTGGAGGAGAGAAGGAGGCGTAGATGAGAGACATTGCAAAGGTCTAATTGACAGAACTTGGCAATGGATTGGATGGAGGGGGTGAGGGGGAGTGAGGTACCTGGTGACTGGGAAGATGATGCTCTCCACTGTAATATGGAAATTAGGAAGAAGGCAAGGTTTGGCATTTATTTTGATGCACGTAGAGTTTGAAGATGTCTTCAGAATATCTAGTTCCAGATGTCCAGTAGGCAGTTGGAGATTTAAGGCCGAGGTTACACAGAGAGGGTAGAGCTGGATAAGTAGTTGTAAGAATCATCAGTCAGCAAGAGACTATAATTGAATCCATGGAAGCAAATGAGCTTGAAACTGAAATATCATTTCAGAGATCTTTGCTTTAATTGTACTCTAGTAGGGAGTCTCCCAAAATTTAGACTCGGCCCGAGTGGAGGGATCTGCCTGAGATCATGCTGAATTGCAAGGCCCTTAATGGTGCCAGAATGGGGAAGCTTTGTAGCAGAACTTGAGTAGAAGTTAAATGGGAAAAAGATTTATGGGGTCTACATCTCAAAATTTGTGCATGGGAAATTTCAATCTTAGAAAAATATATTTATTGGGTGATCAAAATTTAGTCTTTGCATAACTTAAAAGCTCCCACCCCACTCCATCCCACCCAAGAATGACACCAGCCTCTGCTGAATCTAGTGAAAGAACCAGTCAAGACTTTGCCTGCGTTACTGGGGGAAAATATTACCCGAGCAGCTTTGCATAGTTGGTCAGAATGTCAGTGTGATTTAGTATTCTTTGTGTTAGTAATCAAGGTATTCAAACCATTAAAATTAACTTTGCCATATTCCTTATTTGTATCTTGTTACTGTTCCTGAAATGGAAAACTGGGATAATGACTTCACATCTTAAATGGCTCAATAAATACTAAAAAAGGGCATACTATAATGTCCAAATTTTGAGAAATTCTTGACAGTGTTTCAGTATCTTTTTAACTGTAAATGGGGAGAATGGTGCCAGCATCTCTTAATGTGGTTAATATGTACGTATTTTCTCCACCACAGAATTTGCAGTACTTGGGAAATTGCCAGCCCATCATGCTTTTGTATACCAAAGCTGCGTTTTTTTTCTTGTATTTCAGAGTGGATTATCACTCTTGAGACCTTGGCTAGATTGCTAATTATTCACTTGTATTATTATATGTAGGCTCTATTTATTTAAAGTAATTATTCTCTGTGACTGCAAAGTGTGTTTTATTGTGCTTTTCTGTAAGAAATTTTATGAAGGGTCTGGGGAGTGATAGAGGAGTGGAAACTCACACTGTTAGGATAAAATAGATAAAAAGTATGAATAGAATTCCAAACTAATGATCTTCTCAATCATACCTGAAGTTTCTAGAGACAAAATTTCAGGTCCAGAAGCCTTTTCTGATCTTTCTATATTTTACTCATCTTCATGTATCCTGTTATCCAGTGAGTTTGGCCTCCACTTAAAAATCCATCTCCCAACTCCTGACATTCACACTGGCAGGCCTTGCTCCATGCCTGGCATGCCTCATTTCTGTCTCCCAGCTTCCCTGGCTTCTTTCAGGTTCTGACTAAATTTGCACCAAATAGAGGAAGCTTGTCCTGAACCTCCTTAAGGGTTGGGCCTTTCTAATTGATCCTGTAGTTGTTTTGTTTGTACCTGAACATGGTGGGTAACCTGTTTCCTCCATTAGATGGTGAACTCCATGGATTCAGGGACTATTTTGTCTTTCTTTGTATTCCCAGTGAATAGCATTGTTCCTGTAGGTGCTTAGTAAATGCTTGTTAACTTGACTTAAACTCAAATATGAAATTAAAAAAAAAAATCTTTTAGGCTTTAGTATCTAAAGAGGGCAGTGTTAATTGATTTTCTATCTTTTTTGAGTGAGCCATGTTTGTAAAGGCGACAAAGGAACCTTTGTACTAAAGTAACAGGATTATGGGCTAGTAATTTTAAAGCAAATTGTAAAATTTGTTCCTTACCTTGTTCAGATCCAAAGGGTTTGTTGATCTGTTCTTGTGGTCTGATCCATGGGTTTCTAGCCTATGAATGATGCCAGACAATTCTTTGGATTTTTTTCTAGACCAGATACCAGCAATCATGGCATCCCTGTAGATTTGTATTTTTGTTTTGTTGAATTTGACCTGAAAGCTGATTCTTTGGATGAAACTTATTAGAGAATCAGTGTTTATGTTTGAAAATTGGACCTGCCTTCTAAAAGACTAGTAATGGCATTTTATTTTCAACTTGCGCAATAACCACTTTGGTGCCTAAATAAAACTAAGTTAATCATAGTTTAATTTTTGTTCTGTTGGCAGAATCAGAAGGATTTCTGAATCTTTTACAATATTCACTTTCTTTTGTATCTCTATGCAAAACATATTACCATATTAACCATGTTGCAAAAGAAAACACAGACCAAAAAACTCAGCCAAGAAAAATAAAGGAAGTGAAAAAAAAAATCCTTCAATTTGCATTCAGACTGCATCAGTTCTTTCTCTGGAGGTGGATAGCATTTTTCATCACAAGTCTTTCAAGATTGTCTTGGATTATTGTTTTGATCAGAATAGTTGTCATTCAGAGTTGATCTTTATATAGTATTGCTGATACTGTGTACAATGTTCTTCTTGTTCTGCTTGTTTTACTTTGCATCAGTTCATATATATGACATCTCAGTTTTTTCTGAGAGCATCTTGTTTGCCATTTCTTATAGCACAACAGTTATTCTATCCCAATCATTTACCACAACTTGTCCAGATATTCTCCAATTGATGGGCATCCCCTCAATTTCCAATTCTGTGCCACCACGAAAAAGAGCTGCAATGAATTTTTTTTCCTTTTTCTTTGATCTCTTTGGGGTATAGACCCATTGGTCAAAGGGTATGCACATTTTTATAGCCCTTTGAGCATAGTTCCAAATTGCTCTCCAGAATGGTTGGATCAATTCACAACCAACAATATCTTAGTGTTCCAATTTTTCCACATCTCTTTCTGTATTTGTCATTTTCCCATTTCTGCATTCTCTTTCTTGAAGTGAGAGCTTAGAAGCAAGCCTCCTCCTAGTATTCCCTTACCTTTTCTCCCTATCAGTCAGCAATCATTCATTAGGCTCCATCCTGGTACATGGACCAGGTAAGGTATAAAGACATTTCAACACAGTGTTAGCAGAGTCATTTCTAGGGAGAGGCCCTCACATCTGGGTAGACAAGCAGGTCAGGAGAGGATTCCTATTTGTATTGACATGGGGTGGTTTTTGTTGAGGGAAGCGAGGAGGATTCTATTCCAGACATGGGGAACAACAGCCTGGGCAAAAGCCTGGAGATGAGAGATGGCATGTTCTATATGGGGAGCAAGGAGACCAGTTTGGCTGCAGTAGAGGGTGTTGGAATTTTGACACTTTTCTCCATTTTCCCTTATAATCAATCTCTCCTTTTCTCTCTGTCTCTGTCAGTCTGCTCTCCCTTCCTCTGCCTCCCATTCTCTCTCTTCTCCCATCTGTCTTTCTCTGTCTCCTCCTTTTTTTCTTTCCGTCTCACGTTCTGTATCTCACACACACACACACACACACACACACACACACACACACACACACACACACACACACAGAGATTGCTTTATTTCAGCCAGGGTGAAATGAATATCATCTTTGGACCATTTCAGGAATGACTTGAGTTTTGTCTTGGTCTAGTTCTGGAGAGAGAGAGAGAGGAGGGAAGCAAAAAAATGATGGGAGGAGAGATGTGTGCTCTTTTTCTTCCTTGATGCCAGGAAATGATATTGATGAGCAGACTCCATTCAGAGAGGCAACTCTGCTCTTTGTAGCTTCCTACAAACTTTCCCATGATGCCTTCCCAGACCACTGTTCTAGAGGAAATCATTTCATAATCTGTGAAGTTGTGAAGTTACTGTTTTAAATCATTTGTTATTGGTGTTTGTATTTCATTGTGGCAGAGGACCATGATATCAGGGAAGTGATGCAAAGACATACGAGTGACTTGGATTTCAGGGAGGGAAGGCAGGAGGGGTAGGCAAGGTTACCAGCCTCACTTTCCCCTCCAGAGCCATCTAGATCCAGTGACCAGATAGAGATCTGGACTGGACTGGAGGTGGATGACCCTGGATGCAGTGGGAGATGTTGGCCTTTTTAAGCTAAGGTCTTCAACAGGTCTTAGTTTGATTAAGTCTTGGTAGCAATTGAGTCAAAGAACCTCCTCTTTTACTTAGTCAAAAAAAAAAATCTATTAACCACAATTGCTTCAAAAAAAAAAAAAAAGATTTAACAGAAGCTTAAAAATGTAAATTTATTTGAACATTGGAAGGAGTTATATATTTTATCATTTATAATGATTAGCTGTAAAATCTTAGAGATGTTTCATTTTTCGTTTGATTTGTTTTCTTCTGTTGGGATGTTTTGCTTTCTGGAAGTCAGGAAATAAAATCCTCATATGGGGGAAAGCAACATGTACATGGACAGTTCTGTATAAAATACCTGTAAAGTCATTTATGGAGGATCTCCATTCAGGACAAGCTTATTGTGTGTCAGAGATTTAGACTTGGGATCTGGATGGTTGCTCATTGGGTTCCATATCTGCATTGGGTTATTTCTTAGACCAGCCTTTAAAGCTCTTTTCTTTTTGTTGTCCCATATTCTGTTTTATAAAGAAATTCCAGCCAGTGACAGGTTGGGTATAGTGAATATTCTGATGGGTCTCAGAAATTTTGGTTTTAATTTGCCCAAAGAAATAACAAGTTTTTGTTTTTTTTTTCTTTTTTCTTTTTTTCCTGCCAGGATGTTTGGGAGAAAGAGGAGAGTTTCTTAAGGATGAGAATGGACTTAGCTTGCCTAATGTTATGGCATCTTTCAAGGAAAGAATTTTTTCCTTTTTGTTGTGGTGAGCCTTCTCTTGTGCTCTCAGTCCGCTAATTCCTCACACTGATTCTCTTTCTCTTAAGTCAGTTTATGGCCTCATACTTTCTAGCTGTGCAGCCCTGAGGAGTCACCTCACCCTGCTTGCCTCAGTTTCTTCATTTATAAAATGAGCTGGAGAAGGAATTGACAAGCCATTCCAGTACTTCTGCCAAGAAAATGATACAACAAAATTCCTCTGAGAAAAGTTTGCTTGATTGATAAATGTTAGCCTTAGACTAGTATTATGGTAATAATAAGGAAATAAGCATTTACTCAGTGCCTACTAGATATTAGATACTGTGCTAAGGATTTCACAAATATCTTAATTTGTTTCTCCCAACAACCCTGGGAAGTGGGTGGTATTATTTCCATTTTACAGTTGAAAAACTGAAGCAAGCAGATATTAAATGATTTGTCCAGGATCATATAACTAGGAAGTATCTGAAACAAGATTTGAACTCAGGTCTTTCAGATTTCAGGTAGTTCTCCCCATAGAATTTTCAATTTAAATGTTAATTTCATCAGAAGATGTCCTGCATGCATAAGCCATACCCTCTCTAGAATTAAAAGCAGACACCATCCCAGGATGACTAAATCAAGCCACTCTAACCTCTACCCGCCCAGAGATTTACTATGGCAGATGTTCAGAAATTTATGGTTCTATCCACTGAGCCACTTTATATTGCATTTTAAAACTTAGATTATTTCAAAATTCCTTCATTGTTCTTGCCCCAAAATCTATGTCTTCATCTGTAACCTGAGCCCATCAGCACTCTGTCAGGAGTGGCTAGCACTGGGCCTCTGGAATTGTTCAATGGAATTTATATCTTGTTTTAAGCTTCACACAAAACACTGGTGTCTCCTCCTGCCTCTCCGGCTACTTTGTAAGATAGGGAGTAC
Source organism: Sminthopsis crassicaudata (assembly GCF_048593235.1). Taxonomy (NCBI): domain Eukaryota; kingdom Metazoa; phylum Chordata; class Mammalia; order Dasyuromorphia; family Dasyuridae; genus Sminthopsis; species Sminthopsis crassicaudata. The sequence goes on along the minus strand of NC_133621.1, from coordinate 301,206,792 downwards.
AAATATCGTCCTTGTTGGCAGATGAGGAAATAGGTTGCTGGAACTTTGCTTTGGTCACCCAGCTGGTAAATGTTACTCTGGGTTTCTACAGTTATCTCTGCACACTTGAGTCCTGCTCACCTTCTAGTCAACCACCTGTGATTAAGTGGTTCTCAAAGCCCTTTAGGGTTCACAATGAGGGTCCAAAGAGTTTGTGTTCAAAAACATTTAATGGTGCCTCAGTGGCTAATTTTGGCGCATACCAGGAGTTATGGATTATGTCACTTTGGGGATTTATAACACTTTTTTTGTTATTGCATAAAGGAATTTGAGGAGCAAAGAATATTAAGAACTTGCTTGACTACCAGGCTGTTTTGTGGCCTCTCCACAGAATGTGCTAGTTATACCTTGTTGATCAAACCCTTTGCTGTCTCCATTTTCTACTCCCTTTATTTAAGTCAAAGTCATTTGGCTTCTTAGTACTAGGATGTTGGTCTTTATTTCTAGGGGGAAGTAGCTTAACTTCTAATTGAAAACAGCATGGATGAAAATGAGCATATTGTGTTGCATGCCCTACTGAAAGGGGAGCTGGGGAGATTAGGGCTGCTTCTATCTGATAAGGGCCCAGAAACTTAAGTGGTAGCAAGTCCCATGGTAGCAACCTGAGTCCTGAGAGTGCTTGATGAGCTGCCTCCTTATGCCTATGAGTAGGAACCATGGATTTTGGTTTGCTATGAAAAAGGAAGCAGAGCAGTGTGCTTTAAAATTACAAGACCTGGAGGCTGGCCTGATATTATATACTGTTAGGGTGGGTAAGATGTGCCACTTTTTACAGCCTCCATTTCTCCACCTATTAAAAAGGGCTAATGATAATTGTACCCCTCTCAACCAATCAGATAATATATGTCAGAATACTTAATCTAAAAGGGTGGAAAGGCTCAGATCAAATGTCAAGTGCTTGGTGACCTTTGGAAGGGTCATCCATAGTTTTTCTTGTCATGGAATCCCAGGATTTGAGTTTGAATCCTGTCTATTTAATGCCTGTGATTGTGGGCAAGTGATTTTATCTTTTTGAGGAATTTGCTTTTTCATCTGTTAAATAAAGATAATATTTCCCCCAGTCTAGCACAAGGGTTGTTGTGAGGTTTTAGTGAGATAATTTATGTGAAGGTGTTTAGTAATCATTAAGTACTCATTCTGAAGTGAGCCAGTGAGGTGGCCCAGAGCATAGAGCCTTCTGAGTTCTAATGCTGTTTCAGACATTTCCTCCCTTTGTGACCCTGGACAAGTCATATGACCTGATCAAAATAGGGCTTACCATCCCTGGTTGTTGTGAGTACCAAATGAGGCAATGTTTGTACATCTTAAAGTGTTTTAGAAATGTGCTCTATTTTTCCTATGAAGTTCTCCTTGGATGTGTTCCTGCCCCGTATTCATGTAGTTTTGCTGTTAAGTTGTTTCAGTTGTGTCCAACTCCCTGTGACCCCATTGAGAGTTTTCTTGGCAGAGATACAGAAGTGCTTTGCCACTTCTTTCTCCAGCTCATTTTGCAGATGAGGAAATTAAGGCAAGCAGGGTGAAGTGACAGCTTGGAAGTGTCCGAGGCCAGGTTTGAACTCAGGAAGGCAAATCTTGACTTTAGACCTGGTCTCTATCCACTGTACCAACTTCACTTTTATATGGTGTTTCACAGTTTACAAAACTCTTTCTTTACAGCAGTCCTATGAGGGAGAGCCTGCTAGTATTGTTATGCTCAACCTAGAATGAATATACAAAGAAGTAAGGAGAAGTTTGGTTGTTTTTCTAAGACACTGGAGAGAACATTTATACATTTACCCAGATTTGTCCTTTTTCTCCATGCCATATTTCAATTGTGCTCTTGTTGAAGGAACTAGGATGTTTATCCTGGAGAAGAGAAGCATTGGAAGGAATGTGCCAGCTATCCTGTGGAAGAGGCCCGATAGGCTGGAGAAGTTTCTGCTGAGAGTCAGGTGGAGATTGAAATGAAGAAAACCCTGAACCCTGATCCCTCTCCCATGTGAAATCCATTCCAATATTCAAAAGACAGATATCATAACCATTCTTTTCTTCTCCAGGCTAACCATTCTAGTTTAATCAAACAAGTCTTATTATAAATATATTTTAAGCACTTAGGTGCCTTAGCGTCTCAGTAACCTTCCAAACTGTCCCCAAATGGAAGGGCTTTAGCAGTACGTACATAGTGGCTTTCTCCCTCATCTGTGGCTTTCAATCAAAGGCTGATTGACCATTCATTTGGGGCTGATACAGAGGGAATTCTCTCTCTGTCTCTCTCTCTCTCTCTCTCTTTTTTTTTTTTAAATTTTTTTCTTTTTAAAAAGCTCCTTATTTTCTTTTTTTTAAAATTAATTTTATAATTATAACATTTTTTTTTGACAGTACATATGCATAGGCAATTTTTTTTTTTTAACATTATCCCTTGTACTCCTTTCTGTTCCGAGTTTTTTCCCTCCTTCCCTCCACCCCCTCCCCTAGATGGCAGACATTCCCATACATATTAAATATCTTATAGTATATCCTAGGTACAATATATATGTGCAGAACCGAATTTTGTTGTTGTTGTTGTTGCAAAGGAAGAATTGTATTCGGAAGATAAAAATAATCTGGGAAGAAAAACAAAGAAAAAAATGCTCATAGTTTACATTCATTTCCCGGTGTTCCTTTTCTAGGTGTAGCTGATTCTGTCCCTCATTGATCAATTGGAATTGAATTAGCTCTTCATAGAGGGAATTCTCAAGCAGCTTTGGATTATAATAAGTGACTTTTCAGATTCTTTCTGACTCCAGAGTTCTCACTGGGTGGTATTGGTGAAGTCAAGGGTGTTTGTTCTCTGTAGTTTCAGGGATGGTAAGTCTTTGAAGCCAAAATACTCTCATTGGGCATCTAAGAAACAAAAGCTCCAATGCAAAACTGTTCATAGGTGGAATATTCTGTCTCCTGAGATAATGAGTTTCCTATTTCTGGAGGTCTTAAGCAGGGGCTTGGATGATCATTTATCCTGAGAGTGGGGTTCATGGTAAAGGGAATGATAATATTTTTTAGGAGCAATGGGAGTATTGGTTTAATTACTGTTTCCCAAATGAAAAGTGGATGAGAGATATGATGGTAAAGCCAGTGGCAAGATGATGTTCAGGTGGATACATGGATGAGCTGACCTGTAGTGGGATATGTGAGACTGCGCCCTCTCATTAGCTGGTCAGAGCAGCTCAGCCCCAAGGAAGGAGGATTGAGGCCCCCAGAGCATAGTCTCTGGTGACCCAGAGAGTTTCTGGCAGAGCAGATGGCAAGAATGGATTCTAGGCCTGAGTTTAAGCTCTCAGTCAGAGACCTTTATTTTACTGTGTCATTTCAGACAAACCATTGCTTTTCTGTGGTTCAGTTATTATATTAAATGAAATAATTAGACCATAGTAAAAACTCTTAAGGACCATAAGGACTAAATACATACTAGTTATTTATATTATTTTCTCAGTTATTACTCCTTTGCAAACCTTGTCCTTCATTTTTCAACTTAGAAAGATTTCTTTTAAGCTTAGAAGGACACATTTTCTAGTTGGCATATATCCAGGGTCCTCTTCTGTCCAACATTTTGATCAGTGACTTCCTGAAGATTTACATAGCACACTTCTCACATTTCCAGATGACACTAAGCCAGGAGGGCTACATAATAAAAGAATCAGGGTTCAAAATGGTTTTTAACAAAATAGAAGAGTGGGCCAAATAAAATAGGATTAAATTTGATAGTGGTAAATATAAAATGCCTTACTTGAGTTAAAAAAAAGATCAGTTTTTCAAAATCAGAATGAGGAAGGGTGGATGAAGGTGAATGATAGTTTGTGGACAGGGCTATGGCCTGAGTCCGGAAGGCCTGGGTTTAAATTCAACCTCACACACTTGCTAGCTTTGTGATTTGGGGCAAGTCATTATAATTATTCTGATCTCAGTTTCCTTATCTGTAAAAATGAGGATTGGACTCGACCTCCAAGGTCCTTTCTAGTTCTAAATCTCAGAGCCAATGAACCTCTGTGGCTTTTTTCTTCCTCATAGATTAGTAACCTCACTGTGAGTCAACAGTGTGATGTGATCACCAAAAATGTTAACCAAAAGATTGACTTTTTTTTGTACTAAAAATCTAATATCCAGCACAAGGGAGATGAAAGCCTTGTTGTCTATTGCTCTCTATGGAGTTGTATTTTCTTCTGGATATTACAGTTTGGAAGGTTACTGAGAAGCTAAGGCACCTAAGTGCTTAAAATATATTTATAATAAGACTTGTTTGATTACACTGGAATGTTTAGCCTGGAGAAGAAAAGAATGGTTATGATTTCTGTCTTTTGAATATTGGAATGGCTGTTACATGGTAGAGGGATCAGTCTTATATCGTTAGGTGGCCCTAAAAAGCACAACTGGGAGCTGTGGAGGAAAGTTGCTGAGATAAAAACTTGAGTTTCTTAAAATTCATCACTGAAGCTGTTCTTGAGGAACACCTCCTATCTCCTGAGCTGGTGAGGTCTTCAAGTAGAGCCTTGGATGGTCACTTATGTTGATTTTTGTGGATTTTTGACTGACTTCTCTCTGATATTCTCTAATTGGATTTTTCTTGTCCTTAAGTAAATTCTTATGAATTTACTTTAGGGAGTATTAAACAAAGGTATTTAGTATAGTTGTGTGTTTATATGTATGTTGTGGAGTTTTGGTGTTTCCCCTTCTTTAAGGGTCTACTTTTGTGCTTTCCAATCCTTGGGGCACCAAGGATCCATCTTTTGGGTCATGGATTTGAAGCACAAGGGCTTGCAGCTAGTCATTTCTTTGCCATTTTCTGTCCTGGCAGTATTGAGCAAGCCTCTGAGTCATTGGATCAATTAACAAGCATTGATTAAGCCCTACTACATGCCAAAGATGATGTTGGGTATTGAGCAAGCAGAGATAAAAAAGGCACAACCCCTCTTCTCTGGGAACTTGGATTTCTGAGGCACCTTTCACCTTTAAAATCTTATGACATGGCAACTCAAAATCTTTTTCTTGTTTGTGAACTGTTCTTGGCAGGAAAATGATCGGTTTTGTTTGTAGCTAGCTAGATGGATTTGTGTAAGGAGGCAGCCAGATGGCTGAGTGGGCAGAGAATTGGTCCTGGAGTCAGGAAGACCTTAGTTAAAATGCTGTCTTAGACCCTTACTAGTTGTGTGACCCTGGGCAGGCCATTTAATCTCTGTTTATCTTAATCCACTGGAGTAGGAAATGGCAAACCACTCTGGTAGTGCCAAGAAAACCCCACTGATGATTTGGTTTTGAGGGTTATAGAAGAATTAAACACAGCTGTATATTAAACAGCAGGGGGGGGGGGAAGAGGAGTGTGTGGAGGCGAGTCAGGAAACTGTGTTCAAATTTTACTTCACTATTATAGCTCTCACTATGATAAAGTATTTTCATCTATAGAGAAGACCTAATTTATTTAGCACAAGCAAATATATAAAAGAGCTAAAAGTGTTGAAACAACTTCATCTCTCTATGAAGAGGTGGATCAAAGATGTCCCTGATCAAACTGGTTGGTTTTCCTAAATATCCTGATAAGACAATGTAATTGAGATCAAGGCCTGCTTGACTCACCTTCAAATCCTATTAAATTGGACCCATGCTTTTCGAGGAATTTCCAGTGTGTAAATTCCCTTCATTGATGAAGATTTTAGTCTTAGAGAAATGTCTGAGAGACCCAGATGCTATGCAATTTGCCTACAGTCACAGAGTCAGTATGACTATTTGCATATTATTTCAATAGATTTTTTTGTGTAAAATCTAAGATTTATGTATTTTCAAATCTGCATGAGAGACAAATTGCTGGGTGTTAAGGCAAATAAACTGCTAGCAAATTTCAAAATTCTGATTACTAATAATTCCTTGTGTGTTGGGGTGAAAAAGCAAAATTTTGTCTTTTATTGAAGAGATAATTAAAAATGATTTTTATGACTTAGAAAGAAAAAAAAAAAAATTTTACTTCACGATTCCTAGCTATGTGACCCTGGATTAGTCACACAGCCTTTCTCAATGGGAATAATAATAATAATCACTTGTGAGGATTAAATGTAATAATGTAAAAAGGCTGTTGGCAAATGTTTAAGTGTTACAAAAATGCTAGCTATTTTTATTGGTTCATTGGGGCAGCCAAGTTTAAAAAAAATTAATATTTCATTTTTTCCCAATTACATATAAAAACAACTTTTAACCTTTTTAAAAAAAATTTTTGAATTCCAAATTCTTTCCTGCCTCCCATCTCCTCTTATTGAGAAAGCAAACAGTTTAATAAAGGTTATACATGTGTAGTCATGCAAAACATTTCCATATTAGTCATGTTGTGAAAGAAAACAAACAAAAAGAGTCCCAAGAAAAATAAAGTCAAAACCTAGTATACTTCAATCTCCATTCAGATTCCATCAGTTCTTTCTCTGCAAGTGGATAGCAGTTTTCAACACTGGTCCTTCAGGATAGTTTTGGATCACTGTATTGCTAACTACTCGAGTTATTCACAATTGATCATTGTACAGTATTGCTATTACTGTATACAGTATTCTCTTGGTTTTATTTGCTTTGTTTTGCATCAGTTTATGTTGTCTTTCCAAGTTTTTCTGAAACTCTGTCATCATTTCTTATAGTTCAGTAGTTTTCCAATAATATTACCCAGTTGATGAGCATCTCCTCAGTTTCCAATTCTTTGCCACAATAAAAATAGTTGCTATAAATATTTTTTATACATAGAGACCCTTTTCTTTTAAAAATAAAAACTCTTTAGGATATAGACCTAATAGTATCGTTAAGACAAAGGGTATGCACAGTTTTATAATCCTTTGTCATAGTTGTAAATTGTTTTTCAGAATAGTTAGATTAGTTCATAACTCCACCAACAGTGCATTAGTATCCCAATTTTCCCACATCCCTTCCAACATTTGTCATTTTCCTTTTCTGTCATATTAGCCAATTTGGTGTAGGTATAAGGTGGTATCTTGGAGTTGTTTTAACTTGCATTTATCTAATCAGTAATGATTTAGAGCATTTTTTTCCTTTATAACTATAGGTAGCTATAGTATTCTTCTCTAGAATATAATGTTCTCTGGGAGCAGGTTTCTTGGGGAGCTTCTGGAGGCAGCCTTAGTTTCAGTTCAGTGTAATAATCTCAGATTCAGCCAGGAGTTAAAATCCAAATCCTTTATTTTCTCCTTCAAAGTCTTGAATCTTTTCCTGGGACCCAGTTAGCTTTGATAGAGGCCTATCTCTCTCCTTGGTTCCAAGAGCTCTTGCCTCTAGTCCTTTGTGTCTTCCAGCTTCTGTCTCTAGCTCCCTCTGAATCTAAAGCCTCCAGGCAGCACAAAAATGGAAAATGGAATGAAATCTGACTCTGCCTCCAAGAGAGTTGGCTTGTGGGTTTCTGTGGGCTTGTGGGAGCTCCTTTTTATATATGTTCTCCTAAAGGTGTGAACTCTAATAAGTACTAAGTACATAATCATTGTCTCTATTAATTCCAGTGATTTAGCACCTTGTTTCAAGTTCTGACCCATAACATCTCCTGCTTTCTTTTTGATTTAGAACATAAGGTGGTCATGACCTCCCTGACTGCTCAAAAAAGGAGTGAAAATACCATAAAAAGGAGGTGGTCATGCCTTCCCTGACATCTCCCTGACAGGGAGATGAAAACATCAAAGGAAATGGGAAATCAAGTCAGATTAGCAGGTTTCTGAAAGGGCTCACTTTTAAAACAGGTATATATAAATCCATCAATATGGGAGGTATTACACATAATTACATAAATTACATAAGCACACAGTAACATAACAGGCTAGTAGTGATGTGACAAATAGCATGAATCAGTATGAGGAATTATACATGTCCATAAGTCCTAGAAATAGTCCAAAAGGAATCTATTGTATACATTAATTCATGTGCCAGGAATCCAATAATTCCTGCAAGTTTTGAAGTCCTGCAATAGTCTTATCTTGTGTTAGGGAATCTAATGATTCCTGATGGTTTTCAAGTCCTGCAACATTCTTATCTTGTTTTAGGGAATCCAATGATTCCTGATGGTTTTCAAGTCCTGCAACAGTTTTTATCAACAATTTTTCCTTGAGGGAATCCAATGATTCCTGATGGTTTTCAAGTTCTACAGCAGTCTCATTATCAGCCATGCTCTTTCAGTGTCAGATGTTTCTTAGATCTCCTTTGTTTTGAGGTTTTTTTCCCCTTTTCTGTCTCTTTCCAGGTGCTCATTGCCACCCATCTATTTCCTTCTCCATTTGTTTCTTTCTCCATGTGTAGGAATATAAGCAAACCCTCTTCTCCAAGCAGTTAACGTATCTAATTCCTTTTTATTTACCACTTTCTAGATCTTTCCTCGTCACTTGGCAATTGCATTGGAGCTATTTGCACTGGACATTGCTCTGTTGGTTTAAAAAGCCTGTATTCTCCCTAATTGTAATCCCTTTCTGCTGATTGCTCTTCTTTTCGTTGATCATGTAATTCCTTTCTGCCATCTGATTGCTTTTTGGCTGATAGATCACATCAGAGTCCTGAACTTCTAAAGACTCTCTGGATGTAAACTCAACTGCCATCATGCCCCACCTTTCTTTTGTATGATATCTTGGGGCTGGGCCCCGCCTCTCATTTCCTGGGGTCAATCTACATTCTGCGGCCCAGTGGAAGCCCTCGTGGCATTTTGGACATAGAGTTTTGGGTCTTCTCTCACCCTGTCTTCTCACTCTATCTCTGTATCTACACTGAGCTCTAAGATGTCCTATTTTTCCACACTGAAAACATTAATGAGTTTCTCTTTTTTTTTTTAAATTTTATTTATAAATTTTTTTGACAGTATATATGCATGAGTAATTTTTTTTTATAACATCATCCCTTGTATTCATTTTTCCAAATTATCCCCTCCCTCCCTCTACTCCCTCCCGTTGATGACATTTTACATGTGTTACAATATAGCCTAGATACAATATGTGTGTGTAAATACCATTTTCTTGTTGCACAACATTAATGAGTTTCTCTAGAAATCCCTTGCCAAGAGGGACTCTGTCTTCCCATGTTCATCATAGTTTGGGTATATAAGCATTTGTGTCCACTATGGCACAGCTTCTTATGATCTCCTCTAAAAGAGCATCTTTGTGTAGTCCCCATATAATTCTTCTGCAAACCTCATTGGCATTTTCCTTAGCCAGATGACTGGTCATTATTTCTGTAGCTGTATTTTCTCCAATGGTTCTTGTGACAGCTATCTGCAAACATCCCACAAAATCCACAAAGGGTTCATTGGGACCTTGCTCTATTTTTGTGAAGGCTTTACCTTCATCTTTTTCTGGGAGAGAACCCCAAGCTTTTATTGCAGTCTTAGAAATTTGCTCATATACTGTTATGGGATAATTAATCTGTGCTGAATTCTCTCCATACTGACTTTAACCTGCTAGTTGGTCAAAAGTGATTTGCATGTTAACTCCAGTTTGCCTATTGCATTGGGTTTGAATCCTACATAATTCATGATATTCCAAAAGCCACAACAAGTTTTGTCTAGTTTCTAAACATGTCCTTGCTATGGATTTCCAATCACTGGGGTTAGGATCTCATAAGCCAAACTATCTAGTAACATCTTCACATAAGACGATGTAGCCCCATAAAGAGTGCAACCCTTTTTCAAATCCTTAATTTTTTTCCATATCAAAAGGAGAATATTTTCTCCTTTTTTGACCTGAAAGGTGAAGCTCTTCAATCACAGGGTACGCATTTATTTTTAAATCAGATACATCCTATCCTTCATTTTTTGCCTTAACAAAAGCCTTTTGTAATCTTGTCATAGGCTGTTTCATAGGAGGTCCTGAATGTGTTACTGCCTCTCCTCCTCCTCCTTCTCCCTCCACTCATGAAGGGTTAATTGAGACAGGTAGCTCAGAGGAATGGGAAATGCTCCTGCTGTAAAATGCCACACTCAGAATTGTACTTAACTCCATTCTTATCTGATTCTTCATCCTAGTTTAGTTGGATCCTCCCCCTTCTGCTCTTTTATCTTTTTCCTTATTCTAACACTTATATAATTTCTTAAAGCCAGTTGTATTAAATTATATGTATTTTAAGTGTATTTTTGGAAATTGTGTTTGGATTGGAATTGTAGTATTCACTTAGTTGCTCTCCTACTAATTTCCACTGGTCTAGATCCAATTCTTTTTCCTTAGAAAACCGAGAGGTGTACTGTACAGTTTCTAAAAGTTCAGTGATTTGCTCCCAAATTATAATCAAACCTTGGCTTTTCATAACCCTGACAATGCTCTCTACACATTTTCCTTGAAGAGAAACAGAAGGCTGTTTTCTAAACATCTGTCCCATTTCAGCTGAAATTCTACTTTGGCTCTTTAACAAAGTTTCCTTGTTGTATTCACCCTAATTTCTGGGTCACAGATGAAGGTTTTTGGTCCCACGTTCAGGCGCCAAAATGTAATGTTCTTCTCTAGAATATAATGTTCTCTGGGAGCAGATTTCTTGGGGGGCTTCTGGAGGCAGGCTTAGCTTCAGTTCAGTGTAATAATCACCTCAGATTCAGCCAGGAGTTAAAACCAATTACTTTATTTTCTCCTTCAAAGTCTTGAATCTTTTCCTGGGGCCCAGTTAGAGGCCTGTCTCTCTCCTTGGTTCCAAGAGCTCTTGCCTCTAGTCCTTTGTCTCTGCCAGTTTCAGCCTCTAGCTCCCTCTGAATCTAAAGCCTCCAGGCAGCACAAAGGTGGAATATGGAATGAATCTGACTCTGCCTATAAGAGAATGGGCTTGTGGCAGCTACTCCTTATATATACTCTCTTAAAGGTGTGAACTCTAATAAGTACTAAGTACATAATCATTGTCTCTATCAATTCCAGTGACTAAGCACCTTGTTTCAAGTTCTGGCCCATAACAGGTAGCTTTGATTTTTTTTTTTTTTTCCCATCTGAAAACTGCCTATTTATATCCTTTGAATATTTATTTATTGAGAAATTTGCTGTAAAAATTCCTCCAGTTTTCTGCTTTCCTTCTAATTTTGGTTTTATTGATTTTCTTTGTGCAAAGCCTTTTAAATTTAATGTAAATTAACAATTTTATGTCCTGTAATGCCCTCTATCTCGTTTGATCATAAATTCTCTACTTATCCATAAATCTGCCAGGTAGAATGATTCTGCATTTTGCTAATTTGCTTATGGTATCGTCTTTTATGTTTAAATCATGAACCCATTTTGACTTTTTCTTGGTAAATGGTGTAAAATGTTGTTCTGTGTCTACTTCCTGTCAAACTGTTTTCCAGTTTTCTCTGCAGTTTTTGTCAGATGGTTTATCTCCAGAGTTTAAATCTTTGCTTATATCAAACATAAAATCACTGATTACTGAAGTCATTTCCTACTCTGTATTGTGTACATAATCTGTACTGTTGATCTACCACTCTTAGCCAATACCACATTGTTTTTGATTATTACTGTTTTGTAAGATAATTTGAGCTCTGGTAGGGTTAGACTACCTTCCTTCACAGGTTTTTCTCTTTTGGTTTTTTCATTCATTCCCTTGATATTCTTGATCTTTTGTTCTTTCAGATGAACTGGCACTCAGCTTTTGAGGATTTGTTCTCTGAAAAGAAGCCATTTTTATTCCCTGCAGGCTCCTAGGATTTTAGGATTATAGATTTTGGACTGGAAGGAATGTTTGGGGTCATGGAATCTACTTCCTCATTTCACAGATGAGGAAATTGAGATCTGGAATGGTTAAGTGATTTGTACAGATTCACATTGCTAGTAAGTGCCTGAGATGCAATTTGAACCCAGGTCTTCAAGTTTTCTTATCTATCGCTTTGCTTCCTTTTTGCTGCTCATCTCAGGAAATAGCCCATCACTGATTGGGCAATGGGGGATTCTACCTTCTCATCTGTTTCCTGTTGCCATAGACTCATTGGGGGGAGATGTACATTCAGTGTAACTGTCCTAGAGGCAACCTCTCTCTTTTTATAGAGATTCTTGCTTGCTGTTCAACAAAGCCCTGACGGGTTCCTACTTTTTTGATAGATTTTCTCATTTGTGGGAATTAGGCCAGAGTACCAACCCAGCATGGTAGATAATCCCTTGACTTGAAGTCAAGAATAATTTTCTCCTGACCCTATTTATGAGTCATCATGAGTGAAGAATGAATAAATAAAAAAGCATTTATTATGTGCATAGCCTTGTGCTAAGTCCTAGGGATAGACAACTTGGTGCCCAAGGAGGTCATATTTTAATAAGGGAAAGAAACCTCATGCAGGATGCTTGAGCTGCCAGACAGATGAAAGGGTCTTTAGGTTCCTCAGGATACAGCTGCAAATCAGAAAGTAATGTTTCTTCATTGGTGGCATTTCTAATAAGACCTATTTTGTTTCTAATGTACTTCTGTATAGTGCCAAAATTTTTGGTTGAGATCTTTTTTGTCAGGGTCCTCAGACTGGAGCTGGTGGGATTTTTATAGGGTGTTTTCCTGGGTGATAACTGTGAGCCATGAAAGAAAAAGTGTAGTAAGCTGTTGCTCTGTGCTCTTCTCATGGCTTTGGGCCTTGCCTATCCACTGGTGATGATTTACATGTGGAGCAAATTTATTTTGGTGGTATTGGGTTTAGTGGTTCTCTCCTCCATGAAGTTGGTATCCCCCTTGATGATGGCTTTGGGGATCATGCTGGAAGCATTAATGTTTCTAGAATTCTAGAATTCACTTGCCCACCAGTGGCAAAAATATCCCCAAATATAAGCCATCCCAATATTCAGATATTCTTTATACATGACCCTGTACTGATGTTGCCAGGAAATGTCTGCTTCCATCTTAATGGGAGAGAGAATACTTCTTTTTCTTTGGCTTGGAGAAGGAAGTGTCATAATTGCTGGGAAAAAATCTCTCTTCCCTGCTGAAGTGATTGCAATGAGTGTTTCTGAGTTCAAAAGGCTTGTTACTCATCTAGGGTTAAGTAGAGGTTAGCATTTCCCGCATAGGAAGTATTTTAACTCAACACTCTCAGCCAAGCATGGACTAGGGACTGGGCATACCCAGGAAAATATTACGGACCTTACCCCTCAGGTAACTTAGATTCTTCAAGGGGTTGGGGTGAGTGCAGAGAAGTGTATGTTCCAGGAAAAAAAGAAATCCAGACACTTGGATGGGTCAGGGAAAGCTTCCCCAACCTGCTGCCCTTGAACTGCTGGGGAAGTGAAGAGAAGGCTTTTGCCAGGTTAAGTTGAAGTGACTGGGTTCTTGGGCTTGCTTAGAAGATCTTATTTAATTTAGTTTTATGGTTTAGTTACATGGGATAAATAGACATTGTGGCACAAACTGGAAATCTAGCCACCATTTATAGCACTGCTTCTGTGAGCAAGTGCATTCCAAATTCTGACAGCTATTTTGTAAACTAGCATTTTGAATGAAATTTCTGTGAAGTTGGTGGCTCCAACTGGATGAGCTTCGCAGGGGTTGGCCATGACATTTTTCTCTGTTTTATGCAATTAGTGATGCCATGGAATTTTCAAATCCTTCCATCTTCATCACTGGAAAATAAATGAGTAGAAAGGCTAATCCTAGATTCAAATCCTGGATTTGGGGTTCGTATTTGGACTATAGTTAGCTCTTATATAGAAAAGTTATGCTACCACAGCCCTTATCAGATTTACTTTAGTTGACAGGTTCACCTGAGGAAGGCCCCTGATCCTTTTTACCCTGTTAAAAAAGCTGATTGTGGAATAGGAGATCAGTACATGAAAGGAATCTTAACTAACAGCTGGACCCTGGCAAGAATGTGACCCCTCAGGCTTCTGGGCTTATTTCAGCTTCATGAACACTGGAGGTCTCAAACCACTGCTTCAGAATGTTTGTTAGAACAGTAAGTGAAGCCTGGTCTAAAGGAAACTGTTTAATATATACTAAATATGTGCTCAATCGTTTAATATTATTAATATGTATTTTAAGATAGGTAAGACCTTTTCACTCTTTAAAATAAATTTGGGTGATTTCTGACCCAAGAAACTTGTTAAAAAGCTAACCTCCAAGAAGAGATTGGGAGGGTTAGGTGTAGGCTGGCATGGTTTAAATTTTATAGGCTGATTAAGTAATCTTGGCAAAATGTTAATCAGAGTAAACATTGACCCTGCGATTACAAAATATAATTTTGGGGATTCAGAATTAAGGTAGATCTGTAGGGATTGTTCTTTGGTGCTGCCCTCTTGACTCCTTTGTACCCAGGAGGCTTCCCAGTTTGCCGAGGATTCTTTCTTCCTTCCCCATGTTCCTAATTTCCTCATAATCTAGTGTTACCAATCCAAGATACATGTTGGCTTTTAGAAAATTTTGACATAAAATTCCACTTGCCATGTTGAGTCTAATTGTGGGTTGCCAGCTGGTGAATTTCCATGTGCTCAGCCACTCCCAAGCTCTGACTCACTATTGAAGGCAAATAAGCCATTGTAATTGCTGGAATAGCAAAAGTTTGATCAGATTGTGCAAACAGTGGTTATAAATGTTTCCATTGGATCAAGAAATAACCAGCAAACCAAAACTCATATGTGTTAGAGATAACCCATTTAAAAAAAAAAAAAAAAGATTTTGCAGAATTAAATTTAAATTCATTTGGACATGTGCAATGAAAACAAATTTAAACCCTCTTTTGCTTTGTATTTGTATTTGTTTGTAAATTTTGTTTGGTAGATAAAAAGGAAATGTGGGTTATAGATTAATATAATGTGTTCAGGGGAGTTAAATTGCACTATCAGGGAAGAGAACCTTTCCTATAGTGGAAAAATACATTCTTTTTTTTTTTCTTTTTTCTTTTTTTCCTTTTTAGCAAGTTTAGAGGGAAGACAAGTTATAAGGCACACTATTCAAGTATAATTAATGCTCTAAGCTGGAACTGGATTTTCTATCTTTCTTTTCCAGAAATAGTGACAAATTAAAATAATAATGGTGTGCTGAACAACTAAGGCCCAACATATTTCATTTTTTCATCAATTACTAAATTTGAGATGCTTTTTATCCCAGTCTGAGAGTGAAGTAGGAGAGATTTTTGAATCTTGGTGTTTGAAAGACATGTAAAAGAAATGGGTCAGCAATTGAGACTTTTTCTGTTGTACGTTTCACCTCCCAGTCATTCTGTCATCCAAATAATGTCTGTAGAAGTTAAAGATTAAACTGTTGTAAAACTGTAGATAAAAATCTTGGTCAAAGAGAACAGAAGATTTGATCTTGCAATATAAAATAGTCAGAATGAAAGTGTAATAGGAATTATTCCCTCTGTTCTTATTTATTGCCTTCTCTTCTTGTTTGTCCCTGTTACTAAAGCCAACTGGGAATTGTTGAGTTGTTTCTGTTGATTAAATTGGTCTTTGAATGCCAGGGACATTTCTAGACCAAGTACCACATGTACCTGTAAACAGTTAATAATAAATGTTAATTAATGACTGAGGAGCATTTTTTGGGGGGGGCCAGTAGCTTTAATTTTATCTTTATTATGTAGTGGTAAGTTTCATAAGTGTTATTTTAAACTAGAATTTTACTGATATCCTTTTTTTTCCTTAGCATTGTCTAGATTTTCATCCATGTCCTCTCCCTCTCCCTTTTCAAAGAGGCATCACTTATAACAAATAATTTTTAAAAAATGATAAAGAGAAAGAAATTTTAAAAATTAAGTTGCTTTGAAATTTCCAGGCATGTGGTAAATTTCATCTGAATCTTTGCAAATATTTGAACCTCAAAATAAGTTTACCATTAGTATTTAGTGAGAGAAGTCTTTCTTTAAAAAAAAAAAAAAAGCTTTTTATTTTCAAAATACAATCAAAGATAGTGTTCAATATTAATCCTTGCAAAATCTTTTGTTGCAAAATTTTCTCCCTCCCTTCTCCCACCCTCTTCCCTAGACACCAAGTAATCCAATATATGTTAAATATATATGATTCTTCTACACATATTTTCACATTTATCATGCTGCACAAGAAAAATCAGGTCAAAAAAAGAAAAAAAGAGAGAGAGAAAAAACCCAAAGCAAGTAAACAAACAGAAAGGCAGAAAAAAGACAGAAAAACTATGTTGTGATCCATATTAAGTCCTGACAGTCCTCTTTCTGGATGCAGATGCTCTCTCCATCACATGTCTATTGGAAGTGCCTTGAATCACCTCATTGTTGAAAAGAGCCAAGTCCATCATAGTTATAATTTTGTTGCTGTGTGCAATGTTCTGGTTCTGTTCACTTCATTTAACATCAGTTCATGTAAGTCTCTCCAGGCCTTTCTGAAATCATTCTGTTGGTTGTTTCTTATAGAATAATAATATTCCATAACATTCATATACCATTAACTTATTTAGTCATTCTCCAAGTGATGGGCATCCACTCATTTAACAATTCCTTGCCACTACAAAAAAGGCTGCTACAAACATGTATGGGTCCTTTTCCCTTTTTTATGATGAAGGAAATCTTATGAGTTCCCATATTTTTGTAAGATAAGTGTGTGGCTGTGACAAATGTTTTTTAAAATTCACAAAATTTTCTAGGTGACTTAGAAACAGTTTGTCACTCAGGCTACAGGTTAAGAATTCTGTTATCATGTAGTAGCGCATATCATATGATTCTAGGATTTAAAGCTCATCTGATCCAGTCTCCTTATTTCACAGTTGAGGAAGCTAAAAATCGGAAAGGTTAAGTGAATTATGGCTAAAAATGGGGTTCAAGGTAAAGTCTTCACAAACTTTGACAATGAAAAGGTATATGCCCTTTTGCATGTGGGTCTACCTCAAGGCTCTCTTGGGTCTTGGTTTTCTTTCTTCCTCTTTAATGTAGTGATTTCACCAGGTTCCATGGGTTCACTTATTTCTATGTACTTGATTTCCAGATCTTTTTTATCTAGCTCTAGCTTTTTTCCTGAGATCTAGTTCTATGTTGAACACTTCAAAATTGCAAATCCATGAGCCCTTTAAACTCATTATGTCTGAAACTGAACTCATTGTCTTTCTGCCCAATTCTGAATTTTGTAAATATCAGTAACACCACTATTCTTCCAGTCACCCACAGCCTCAGTGTCATCCTATCTTTTTTCCCTTGCTCACTCCAAATAATATATCTCTTTTTAACTTTTGTAATATTTTTCTGTACAAGATCTTTCTTCACTCATACAGCCAACATACTTCTATGAGTCTTTTTCTTTTCTTTTTAAAAAATAGTATCTTATTTTTTCCAAACATATGAAGATAGTTTTCAGCATTCAACTTTGCAAAACCTTGTATTCCAAATTTTTATCCTTCTTTCCCCTATTTCCCCCTCCTCAGACAGTAAGCAATCCAATATAGGTTAAATGTGCACTTGTTCTAAACATATTGTGTTATGCAAGAAAAAAAAAAAACCAAAAGGAGAAAAAATAAGCAAGGAAACAACAAAGGTAAAAAATACTTTCCTTTGATCCACACACAGTCTCCATGGTTCTCTCTCAGGATGCAGATTCACAGGTCCATCTTGAATCACCTCTTTGTTGAAAAGAGTCAAGTCCTTTACAGTTGATCATCACATAATCTTGTTATTGAGTGCAATGTTCTCTTGGTTCTTCTCATTTCACTTATCAGTTCATGTAAGCCTGATTTTCTGAAATCAGCCTGCCTGCCTATAAGTCTTTTTCACTCTCTAGATCAGTGTTTCCCAAACTTTTGACATATGTGTACCTCTTCTATAATTTTCGTAATGCTGAGTACCCCTCGTCAAAAAAAAAAATGGATGTATTTTAATAATCAAACTATATTTATTTTTTCTTTTTTTGGTATATACATAAAATAATAATAAATGAAAAATGAAATTATTCATAATAAAATATAAATCCATGCCAGAAGGTTTGTCGCATGCGGAAGAAGACCAATTGTTGGAATTGGCTTCAGACAAATTCTTGAAAAATAAACATAAGGCGTGTACTTTAACATCATTCTGGTAACAAATGCAACGTGTGTATCCTGTTTTAACAGAAAAAGTTCTGAAATACATCTTGCCTTTTCCAATTTCATATTTATGTGAAGTTGCTTTTTCAGCATTTGTAGATATTAAGTTGAAAAAATTGAATAGACTATTGGATGTGGAGCCACATCTCAGATTAAAATTAACAACCAGGGAACCAAATTATGACGATCTGTTATCTCAGCACAAACAATTTCATCCATCCTTCTATATAAAAATAATCAAAATCATGGAACTTACTAAAGCACATAACAAACCTTTCCTCTAAGAAAAATTGCACAAAAGCTAAAAGTACACAGGCTCCTGGAGAAGCCACTAGCTATTAATGAAGTAAGTTGTCTCTGTAGAAGTGTACTATATTCACTCCGTGTCACACTGGACCGTCTCAGGCCTCACAAGATTGTCTTGACTTGATTCATGAGAAGGTAGAATTAGGCGCAGCTAAGCATGTTACAGTGCATATCCCCACCAAACTCTTCCCATACCCCTGGTATGCATACCACACTTTGGGAAACACTGCTCTAGATGATTACAATGGCCTTCTAATTGGTCTGCTTACATCAAGTCTCTCCTTACTTCAAATCCATTTTCCACGTAACAGTAAGAGTGATTTTCCGAACTCCCCCTTACTCAGTAAGCATAATGGATTCCTCTTATTTCTGGTTTCAAATATGAAGTCAAAGGACTTGGATTTTAAAGTTTTCCAGTTTGAGATGTTTGAAAGGCAGTTGGGGATATAAAAGAAAAGGAGCGGTCAAGGGAGAGTTGGATAAATAGATCTGACGGTCATTTGCATTGCATGGTGCATGAATTCATCAAATGAAATACTACACAGAGAGGAATGAAGAAGGACAGAGCTAAACCCTGAGACAACTGAGGTTAAGGGTTCGTGATCTAGAAGAGTATCTATCAAAGGAGACAGAGAAGGAGCATTTGTCTAGGTAGGAGGAAAGTTGGAGAGAAAGTGTCTTAAGCTGAGACTGCCCAGCAGTGTCAGAGGCTGTAGGCAGGACAAGAAGAATAAGCATGGAGAAAAGCCATTGAGTTTGGCAACTTAAAATTTCATTGGTAACTTTGTGAGAATTGGTGACAGATGGAACCCTAAGTGGATGAGCAATCTTGAGAGGGGCTGGTCCTTTCTGGACCCTCTGGACCCTCAGGAAGTTGTTGTATGATAGCTGTATCCTGGTAAAAACATCTTGGTAGACAGGTTTATAGAAAGGCCTGAGACCTGTCCTTGACCTGGGGGACTTTTGACTCCCCCATGTGAAGATTTCCCTGTGCATTTCATTCCAATGGCCACAAAAGTATCAAAAGCCGGGGTTCTTCTGAGGTGTCATCAGTTGTTTTAACTTGTGTCTTGCTATTGGACTTAAATGACTCTGGGAGAGAGAAGGAGGCTGCTGACTTTGTTCAACTCTGTCTCCCTTAAAACCAATTCATGTGCAAGTCGAGGCATTACTATGTGATAATAATTGGTTTTCTTTGAAATTGAAGGACTGTCGATAATAGCCTTTTGCTTGCTTTTTCTTTACATGTGATATTCCATTTCCCATCTCCATTTCTTTGCACTGGCTATTTCACTTGCCTAGGATGCTTTTTCTCTCAATTTCCAACTTGATGAAAATCTTGGTTCTTTAAGACTCATGTCAAGTACCACGTTCGTTAGGAGGGTTTTACTTATCTACATCTGTTAGTGTTTCTTCTCCAAAGGTTATTTGCCAGCTACTCTGTGATATATAGATATATTTACATGTGAGCTCCTTGAGGATACTCCTTTTGCTCTTTTTATGGGTTGAGTGGGTTAGTCATAAACTACTCAAAAGAAAATCTCATGTTGGAAGGATTAAAAGGAAAGAAAGAGAGAACAAAAACCTTGGAATTAAGGGCAGACTAAGGACTAAAGAGCTGCAATGGAGAATAGATATAAACTGTTTACAGGTGTCAAGGAGACCCCCTGCCCTTTGCTACCTCCTTGTTTGTAAAGTGTAAAGATAAGATTGGGAACACAGAGAAGAAAGAATTAGAGAACAGGAGAGAAAGAAAAAGATTACTAATAATTACAATTCTGTACATGAATGGGATGAATAAAGCCATAAATTGGAAAAAGGCAGTAGAATGGATTAGAAGGCAATAAATTACAAGGTGATTTACTAGAAACAGACTTGAAACAAAGACAGAGAGTGGTAAGGTATTGGAGCTAAATTTCTTACTCAGCTATCATTTCAGTTTAGTCTATCTACATATCTATACATATATACACATATATAGATGTCTATTTATAGATATAACAAATGCAAGATAAGTTAGGAAATTACATTATGTGTGCAGAAGCCATAGGTGATAAATCAATCCAACACTTATAGATACATCTAATAATATCTAAATGCTTAAAAGCTAATTTTATTGGAGGTAATGAAACTCTTAGCGATCATAGCTCTTTGTTGACTACTAAACAAGAGTAGAAAGGAACTTATATACTTTTTAGCTGTACTAATTTTACTAAAAATTGACTGAATATTGAGGCATAAAAACTTCACCAAAAAAAAAAATGTAGAGGAATAGAAATGCTAATTACATTTGCTTTTTCCAATTGTGATATAAATTATATTCAATAAAAATCTCTTAAAAAAAAGAATGATAACATAACTGAAAATTAAATAGCACAATAAAGAACTGGTGGTTCAAATTAAAAATAATGGAAATGAGAATATTTTCTCAATGAAAACAATACTGAGCCAACATAACAAAACTTCTGAGACATAGCTAAAAACAGAACCAAAGAGAAATTTTGCATTTCTTAAACACTTTTATAAATAAAAGATTGGGGCAGCTAGGTGGAACAGTGGATAGAGCAGTAGCCCTGAAGTCAGGAAGACCTGAGTTCAAATTTGAACACAGACAATTAACACTTCCTAGATGTGTGGTCAAGTCACTTAACCCCAATTTCCTCAGGGGAAAAAAATCAGTTGTTTTAATTAAGAAAACTTGAACAATACCAAATACAAAGTAGAAATTCTGTAGTTTAAGGAGAGATTGATAAAATCAAAAGCAAAAAGGCCATTGAATTGATAAAATGAGCTTCTTGGGGGGAGAGAAAAAACAAATTTATGGCCTGATTAAAAAAAAAAAGTGAAAAACCTAAATGTTTTTATAAAAAAATAAAATGATCTCACAATTGAAGAGGAGATAAAGAAAATTCTCAGAAACTTTTGCCTAATTATATGCTGCCAAAACTGATAAGTTAGAGGAGATAGATGATAAATATCCAGACTAGCAAAAGAAGAAATAGACTAAATAATTTAACATTAGAAAATAAAATTGAACAAACCATAAATGACTTTCCAGTGAAAAAATCTACAGGATTAGAAAGATAGACACAGGAATTCAATCAAATTCTCAAAAAACAATTTTAATACTATATAAACAGTTTGCAACAATAAGAAAAGAAGGCAACCTTCTAATCACCTTTTACTATACAAATGTGGTTTTATTCTTAAACCTAGAAAAGACAAACATAAGAAAGAAAATTCTAATTAAGATCCCTAATGAACAAAGATGCAAATATTTAAAATAAATTATTAGCAAATAAGCTAAACATTAGAAAGGTTATTCACGATAACCAAATTGAGTTTGTGCTAGGATTGCAACAAAATGAGTAAACTAGACCAAATTATACACTGATAGTATCATTATAAAGAAAAATAGCTTTTAAAGGTTTTTGAAGTTTGATCAATGCAGTGATAAAGCATAAGTTCAAAAGAATGAAGATGAAACATTCCATCTACTTCCAGAAAAAAAAGTTACAAACTTCAAATTCAGAGAGAGAGGGAGACACACTTCCAATTATGTGAGGATTTGTTTTGTCAGACTCTGTAGCTGTGTATTGAGGGTTTTCTTTTTCTTTTCTGAGCTCAATTTGGAAGTTGGAGTGAGAACTGAGTATGGCAGATTAATAAAAGGGGAAAAAAAACAACTTGGGCTATTTATGTTCTGCTCTGCCACATTTACTGTAATTTTTTGTTGAGTGATGGTGTTGCTCTGCCAGAGAGTAAGGGGAAGGTAAATGGCATCATCTTGTTACAAAAAGCATTTTAGCGCATTGCTTAGATGGATAGAAATGCTGTTAATATTAGCATATTGGAATAAATGGGGAATTAAAAATATATATATATATGAACAAGATTTTTTTAAAAAATTGTATTTTTAAATGATTGTATTGCTTAGACATTTTATTTAATAAAATAAAACAAATCTTTTTGCTATTCATACAAATAACAATGGAAGAATCTCTTGATAGATATGGCGGCAGCAGAATAGGATAATTACATATATAGGACTCAGGCTAATGTCTATCAGTAGACTTGCCATAGGATACTGTATGTTATGGTTTCCCCAATACCCTCACTCTTGTACTTCTCTCATAGTGGTCCATTGGCATCCACTGGCAGTTCTGCCTCATGGAACCTAACCTCAGCTCTGTTACTATTCTCAATGGGGGTAGGGAAGAAAATTACAGATCACTAGAGTGAAGACAGAACCATCCTGGGCACAAATTTAATTTGGGGGCATAGGCTTTTGTGCTACTTGGCCTGCCCCAGTTGATTGCAGTGCACATTCAAAAAACATTGTTCATTCCATTTGTTGTTTATTTTCTTCTGTTCTTTTATTGGAATCTGTGTTAGAAGGGACCTTGAGGAGTTCTCATTCAATCCGTTTCTGAAGAGAAATCTCAATAATGCCCTTGACAAGCAGTCAGCCAAAATTTTTTAATAAAAATGGGGATGAACAGTTAGAAGCAGCCTATTCCAATGTTGGGGAGTTTGGAAAAGTTCTTGTTGGGAAAATTTTCCTGAGGTTGAGTTGTAATTTCCCTTTGTACCTACTATTGTTTGTTTCTTGTTCAGCCCTTTGGCCAGTAGGCAAGTGCTGATATTTCTGGTGCATTGGTGGCCGTTGGTTTGGGTTCAGAAAGAAATGGGACAATCTTTCTTCCACTTGGCAACCTTTAATTAAAAAAAGAAAATTTCATTGATTTTTTTTCTTTTTAGTTTTTGTCACCTAGATTTCCTACTGTCTCTTTCCTTTCTCCCTCCCCCCCCCCAGCTTTCTTTTTTAACAAATAAATTTTTTAAAAATAGCAAAGAGGAAGAAGAGGAAAAGAAGTTCAGCAAAATTGATCTGTACATTGAAGATCATCTAACATTATAAGCGATATTCCCTGCATGTGAACTCCAAGCTCTGTAAAGGAACAGGGAGGGATATCTTTCTGTTTACCTTCTTTTAATTGTGCAGTATTCAGATTGAAGTCATTGTGCATTTTGGTCTGAGAGTTCAATATACAGCTAGAATTTAGCATGCAATTTGTCTATGTTAATCTCATTTGGTTCTAACACATTGTGAGATAAGTATTATCCCAATTTCACTTAAAGAAGATAAATGACTTGCTTAGGGTCTCATAGCTAGTAAATATCTGAGGTAACCTTGGAGTTTGGCTACTCCTGACTCCTGGGCCAGCAGTCTGTTTAATACTGCACCAGCTAATTGCTGTTTTCTTGGCTCTGTTTACTTTACTTCATGTAAGTCCTCACGTGCTTTTGCATTTATCTTGCTCTTATTTCTTAAATAACAATAATATTCCATTACATTCATGTGCCACAATTTATTTAGAAGGGCACTTGCTTTGTTTCTACCATAAAATGGGTTGACATAAATATTTTGGTTCATGTAGAGCAAATTTTGTCAGTGGAATCTCTATATCAAAGCACAGGAATATTTTAGTTACTTTATTATTTCAAATGCCTTCCTAGAATGAATATTCCAATTCACCACTTTGCCCACAGTGCATTAGGATGTCTGATGAGACGGCTCTTTAAGCCTTGAAGATCGCTGTTGTATTACCCTATATCTCTTCTTTCTTGCTAAATCTCCCATGTTTCTTCAGCTATTCTTCTTGCTGCATAATTTTCAGTTCCTAAGATATGGAATCCAAAGCTGACATATTCCAGCCTAGAGTCTGACCAGGGCAGAGTCAAGTCAATAGACATTTATTAAGCAGCTGCTCTGTGCCAGGCACTCTGTGAAAAATGTCCCTGTCCTCAAAGAGGTTGGACTCTATCGTAAGTTACAACATTTAAACAGACAGCATCAGTTGAGGAGACACAGCTCTAGAAATTTAGACTCGCATAGGAATGGAGCCTAGAAGGAAGAAGCTGAGGAGTGAGACAACTGGTCTGTTGCCTAGGCAATGAAGAAGATTGCAACTAAGTGACCAGAGAGTAGTGATTAATGGAGGAGACATCTCTAGGGACACAGTCCAGCAGTCTGTGGTTTTGCTCTGTTGAACATTATTATCAGAAAATCTTAGGGTACCAGATCTGGATCTAGAAGGGATCCCGTACACCATCTCATCCAGTCCCCTCATTTCATGGAGAAAAATGAAGCCCAAAAAGGTTTGTTGTGTGCCAGAGATCCCACAATTATTAAGTATTAAAGCTGAGGGTTGATGCAAGTCCTCTTGTTCCAAAGCCAGGGGTATTTCTCTTCTCCTCAAGGATCTGGATATTAATGACTTGGTGAATAAATGTGCAACTGACAGAAACACTGGATTACTACCTCAGTGTTCAAAATATTTTATTTAAGGCAGTCAGGTGGCATAGTGGACAGAGTGCCGAGCCTGGAGTTGGGAAGACTCATCTTCAAATCCAGCTTCAGAAACTTCCTCGCTGTGTGACCCTGGGCAAGTCATTTTATCTTGTTTGCCTCAGTCCTTCTCTGTAAAATGAGTTAGAGAAGGAAATGGCCAACAGTCTGGTTTCTCTGCCAAGAAAACCCCAAATGGGGTCATAAAAAGTTAGACCCGACTGAACAACAGCACGAGTTTGACCAGGTCAGTCCTTGTTTAAAAATCTTCAGTGGCTCCTCACTCTTTGTATGTATCTGTGTCTTGTCATGGACTCTTTGGAAAATCTGGAGAAGCCTAGGGATTCCTTTGAGTTATGTCATATGTATAAGCTGGAACATAGAGGACTGCCAAGGAAATAAATTTGAATGATACACAGATTTGCTCTTGGCCAGCAGGTTTAGAATTCCTTCTGTCCCAAGCTTGGGGCCAGCCACTGGTCAGGATCATTCCGCATTGTTCAGATGCAAGCAGCCTCGCTTCCGGGCTTCAGCAGCAGGTTGCTGCAGTCGCCCTTAGTCAGTGGATTGACTAGTGCTCTGGTGTTTCTCAGTGTTCCTGTCTTTTGAGGTATTGTGGCACTTCTGTGAACTACTCAGGCTTTGTTCACTTCTCTCTACATCACATCATAAAAATCTTTGGAAGTTTCCCAGAATTTTTTATAATTGTCATTTCTTACAGCACATTCATATTCCATTACATTCATACCCACAATTTGGGCATCAGTTCCTCCATAGAGAGTCATACATTTTACTTTCTAGAATGGCGCCTCTGTGTATGTGTATGTATATGTGTGTGTGTGTGTGTGTGTGTGTGTGTGTGTGTGTGTGTGTGTGTGTGTATATATATATATATATGTGCATATACACAAACGTGTGTGTGTGTGTATACACGTGCCGAGTGCTCTCTCCTTTGATACAGATAATCTCTTCACTGTTCAGTTCTTATCTAATCTTCCCATCCAAACAGAACTTTCTGATCTCTTTCCCCCCTCCCCTTTTTTTTGGGGGGGTGGGAGGAAATAAGAGGTTGAGAGAGAGGGCTATCCACTGAATTTAACTGTTAAGTCAACAAACATTGATTTAGCTCCTATTATTCTTTTTTGGCCCTGCCTGAGATCTGGGAATATGAAGAAAGACAAAAACAGGCCCCACCATCAGGGAACTTTTTTTAAATTAAAGTTTTAAACCTTATTTTTTAAACTTAAGTACAAAATAAGAAAAGAAAAAAAAAAACTGCCATTAAACGCAGAACACAAGAGGATTTAGTATGAAGTAATACTTTTCCATTTCAAGAAAATGATATAATAAATATTAGCCATTGATTTCAAAACTGCCCAGCTTTTCTATGCTTCCTTTGTTCTCTGCTAAGCATTTTTTACTTATTCCCCTCTCTTTTTCCTCCCAGACTACAATTAAGTACTGGCACATCTATCTATCTATCTATCTATCTATCTATCTATCTATCTATCTATCTATCTATCTATCTATCTATCTAGATATAGATATATAGATATAGATATCTATAAACATACCAGGCTTTTTTTTCACTTATCTTGTTTTTCTGACGGTGAATTGCGTCTTCTTTCATAAGTCCTAAGTCTTCCATGTTTTTCTAAATCAATCAGCTCATCAATATGCCATCCCAACCACATTGTCTTTGAAATTGTCTTTGAAAGTTTCCTCCCATTTTTCTACATTCCTTCTATTCTTGGCTGCATAGGTTTTACTTACATAAGAAAATTTTAATTTAAAATCATCTAAATTATCCATTTTACAATGTTCTCACCTTATACTATAGCTTAAGGTCCGCTTCCTTTGCGTCTTTTCATCCCTGGTTTCTTCTGACCTTTTGATTTTCTAAGTGAACTTTGTCCCTAATTTTCCTAAACTCAATAAGAAATTTTTTTAGTATTTTAATTGGGTCGGGGGCTTATAATACAATGGAGGCTACAACATGCTATGTACAAACAAGATATACTGTTTACAAAGTGAAATGGAAAGGATCTCAGGAGGAAGGCACTAGCATTAAAAAGAGGACCTGGAAAAGTTTCTTGCAGAAGATGGACATTTAGCTGAGGGAAGAGACAGAGGTAAAGAAGGAGAGAGTTCCAGGCATGGGGCACTGCCAGAGAATATAGAAATTGTTCAGAGAGGAAGCATTGGATGTGAGGGACAGAAAGTATCTCAATGTCACTACAGTACAATACATGGAGGGGAAAGACAGGAAGGAGCAAGGTCATGGAGGGCTTTAACATCTAAACAGAAGGCTTGAACTTTTGATTCTGGAGGTGCTAGGGGGCTACCAGAGTTGATTTTGTGTGTGTGTGTGTCTGTGTGTGTATGTGTGTGTATATGGGTGTGTGTGGCAGGACAGAGCATAATGGGAGGATGGGAGATGGGGTCAGACTGGCTTTTTGGGAAAATCACTGTGTTTCTATTGTTCTTTTTTTTCTTTTTTTTTTTTTTTCGTCCCAGCTTGGATTCCTTGGCTGATTTCTACTTTGAGGTTGGGGCTCTGTTCCTCTCTTCCTGTGTCTTTGAGATTCAGGGGCCCTTAGGGCATGTTAGGATGGAGTGCTAGGCCCCTAGCTTGGGGTCTTCTGCACTGCCCCATCCTCAGTTGCTATTAAATTCTCAACTTTAGGCTTTAGTTCTCTAGGGTTCACTCTTCCTGTGTCAGATTGTGGAGCCTTGAAGGCTACATTGCCTCTGGTCGTGCTAGAAGGCAAACTGTTTGCCTGTTCTGGAGCTACCTTTCCTGGTGGTCCCCCTTCCTATTGTCCATGTGCTTCTGATTGACTTCTTAGGCAGTTCTGAGGTGGATGAAGTTACTTTGAATTTCTTGATTATGTAGTCAATCAGCAGATATTTATTAAGCACTTGGTAGTGCCTGGCACCATGTGTAGGCTCAGGAAATGCCAGTACAAAGAAATGACCAATCTTACTTGTAAGGAACTCAGTCTGATGGGAGAGACTGACTGATTGATCTATCTGTTTACACACCAATATATACAGAATAAATGCAAAATTAATAAGCACTATA
This sequence comes from Sminthopsis crassicaudata, assembly GCF_048593235.1. NCBI lineage: Eukaryota > Metazoa > Chordata > Mammalia > Dasyuromorphia > Dasyuridae > Sminthopsis > Sminthopsis crassicaudata. Next base: position 301,179,070 of record NC_133621.1, on the reverse strand, counting down.
TGCACACACATAAGTGTATATACATGGATAAGTGAACGTGTGTGTGTGTGTGTGTGTGTGTGTGTGTGTATTGAGGGAGTTTGAGACCAAGTATCAGATGTTTGAGAAATCAGCTTTACAAGCATTTGTTAATAAGACATGGTTCTCAATTCTGAGGTTGCAAAACCAGACAAAAACACGGGTCCTCTCCTCATGCAGTGCACAGTCTAATTGGGGAGTTAACATCTAAACAACTCTCTTCCTGACCTCAGTATGCATTATCTGTGTCACATGTTCTGTGATTTAGAGCCAGAATCTTTTTCTTGCTGTCTTTGTTCCTCTGGACAAACTGACCCTTGGAGTGTTTTTCTTCCTTACCTCTGCCTCTTAGAATAGCTAGTCTCCTTCAAAGATCAATGCTAATGCTCCTTTCCAGATGACAGCTTCTCTGGTGTCCCCAGGATCTGCTGGTACCTTCCCTTTATTTGGCATATACTTGTATGTGTGTATACTGTAACCCTCCCCAAGACTATAACCTGCTTGCCAGCAGGCCTGTTTTGCCGAGTAGAATCTGACCCAGCCATCTTTCACTTGGTACAGGCTTGTATGGATTAAAGTTGGAAATGACTAGAGGTGCCTCCCACCAAGTGCTCCCTCCTTTAGGAAGTGACTTTTCTTCACCATCTCCCCCTCTTTAGGCTCCCTGTGAAGATGGCTTTTCCTGCAAAACATTTAATAATTAATTCCATTGTATATTGGTGAGATGCAGACAGGGATGGTGTTCATTTTTGTTTTTTGAACCACTGGGGCCTGGCATGTGATTGTCCTTTAATACATCTTTGTTGAATTGATTTATGTCATTTGAGTTCTTTCTAGCTTACTTTATAAAATCCTTAGTGGTAAGAGAAAACTATAGCCACTTAATTATATATATTTGTATACCTTTATAGAGGTTTAAAAGTATACTTTTCTAAATGCTTCTTGGGTCAGGCCAGAAGTTCTATAGAACTAAAAGAAATTTTACATATTTTCCAGAAACCACCACTTTGGAATGAGTTCAAGTTTGAACTTAGAAACATTCTTTGCTCAGTGCCTCTTCCAGTGCAAACCAGGTGATTGCAGAGATGAAATTTTGAAAAGATTCCATAATTCTGAAAAGATTGAATACCAGAGCTACCCACAGTTGAGAGGTGCTTTTTTTGAGAAGCAATTGGTTAGCCTTGTTGATTTTTTTTTTTTTTTTAAGCATCTTGTTCTATATATTGCAATAGTCAGTGAGAGTTAATCATGGACTTCTTAAGTGTCAATAAATAAGAAGTCTGTATTTTTGTAATAAATGAAATTTCTTATAATATTAAGAGAATTTCTGCATTGGTATAAATGGAAAGAAGTAGCTAAGTGGCATAGTGGGGAGAGAGCTGGCCCTTGAGTCAGGAAGATTTACCTTCCTAAGTTCAAATCTGACTTCAGACATTTTCTGTGTGACCCGGGCAAGTCACTTAACCCTGTTTGCCTTAGTTTTCTTATCTGTAAAATGAGTTGGAGAAGAAAGTGTCAAATCACTCCAGTATCTTTGCCAAGAAAACCCCAAATGGTTCATGAAGAGTCAGACATGACTGAAATGACTGAACAACTTGGACTTTGTAAACTTGTCAGGAGCAGAACCTGCCATATTTAAACTTCATCTCTCTTTCAACATCTGGCCAACGCTGTACATGCCAGTCTAATAAGGAGGCATGTAAAATGAATGGCTGTTGAAAATAGAAATTATTTTAGGAAATGAAAGTCAGGAAAATTAATTATGTATTTTACCATAGAATTAAGAAGGTCCCTGAGTTTAAAGTATGTAGATTGTACTGAATTAGATAACATTCCTTGGATCTTTTACTTACAAGGTGTAAGCATATTTCTCTTATGTTTAAGCTGAAAAGTATATAAAGAAATCTTCATTTTTAAGAAATGGGAGAATTTTTTAGAGAGAATGTTAAAAATTTTTAAATCAGTCGCTGTTTCATATGTCCTTAAACATTAATGTATCAGAGGAGAACATAGGTAATTAAAGACAAATATAAAGTGTGACAAAAGGGCGCTGAAATTTAGGATGAATACTAAAAAGACAGAAGGATATTTTGGAGCTTTATTTAGGGCAAGAAGATAAGAAAGGTAGGAATCCAGTTTGGAATGTTTATGAACTTATGACTGAAAAATGAATGAAGAAGCATTTGTTAAGGATGCAAATAGAAAAGTAGAAATAATCCTAACTCTAGAGGAGTCTTGCATTCTAATAAAAGAGACAACACGTGGGGTACAGATTGCTTCAGTATCATTTCCATGGACAAAATCCTATCTTCCTGATTGGCCAGGGTGAAGGTCTTGGGCCATAAGGACTCTCCTTCCTGGGGTGGCTAGAACTATGGCTGGAAGGCTCTGGCGTGCACAGGACTGGTACCCTGGGCCAAAGTCCAAGTGAAAGTAACGGTCAAGGCACTCAAAGTGATTGACTTGGCTGACAAGAGCTGCTTCCTGTTTCACCCTCTAAGTGCCCTGCTGCTTCAGTGAGACTGACTTGCCTCTCCTGTGGATGACAGGTGAGTGGTCCTTGATAGGGTTGTCTGTCCCCTTCTTCAGAGGAGCCTCAGAAAAAGCATTTAGAAAGTACTTCTGTGCATGAAGCATTGGGGATACAAATTGAAAAGCAAATCTATTTTCAGAGTGATTAGTGCAATTCATGGAGATATCCCAGATGGAGGTTCAGCTTCAAGTCCAATGGAAAAGCCCCAATGATCCTTAGGATACAGTGCCACAGTAGGGGCAGGGAAATGCCTTTTCTTGAGGGTCAAAGTCAAAATTGATAAAACTGTCCTGTTCTGATTGATATGAGGCCATTTCACAGTGCCTGTGAGCTTTTGGGCAGGTGGGGGCTGCAGCATGTGCAGAGGTAGTTGCCTGAGTCAAAGCTTCTCATGGATAAATTCTCTGGACAGTGGATATAGGAGTAAGCTGGGAGCCAGGCTGGGGATCTTGGGGACCCTTGAATTTACCTTTACCTTCCTATTGTTGGAATTGGTCTGAGGTTGATGTTGGTGGTAGGATGATAGGTGTTTTGGCAGAAGCTGTTCTCCAGGACATTGCCCATTGTGGGGTGAGCTGGAAGCAGGACTCGCATTGAGAACCGAGGCTCTTTCTGGGGCTCCTGGGCTCAGAAAGGAGATGGCGATTCTTTTAGCCTACCTGGCTTATGACTCACTCAAGGTACACCATACTTTGACCGAGCTTGCAGGAAGCTGGTAGTGGTGATAAAACTACTAAAACATAAAACTTCTAATTTGTCCAGAGTAAACAGTGATGTTCAGACTGTGTAGGAGAGGAGAAATTCTCAACTGAAATCAATATCTCAGGAAGTAAAAGCATAGGACCAGAGTACCCACTTGCCAGCAGCAAGCTTGTCATGTTACAGACATGTCACAGATGTGTTTGTTGACTGTGCTTACTGAGCACAGTGCCCCTGAAGGAATGAATTAATACAGGAGATGGTTTCTAGGACCCAGGAAGGATCTCTGATAGTGAGTGAGTCCAGTCTCCATGACTTCAAAATGGGCTAGAGCGCACTCCTTCCTTGCTCCAGCATTTTGCTTTCTCCCTTTTCACAAAGTTTTTCTCTCCCCCACAGTTGCTGGTGCTCCTCTCAATTGACTTGAATTTATTGTGCAGATATTTTTAACTGCTTATGTATACCTGTTTCCCTCTTATAGATTATAAACTTCTTGAAGGTAAGGACTATTTCATTTCTGTCTTTGATTCCCTGTTGCCTAGTATAGTGCCTGGGCACTTAAGAGATGTTTCTTAGATCATTACATACTTCAATTACATACTTCAACAACAATATTGTATGATGATCAATTCTGATGGATGTGGCCCTCTCCAACAATGAGATGAACCAAATCAGTTCCATTAGAGCAGTAATGAACTGAACCAGCTACACCCAGGGAAAGAACTCTGGGAGATGACTATGAACCACTACATAGAATTCCCAGTCCCTCTATTTTTGTCCGCCTGCATTTCTGATTTCCTTCACAGGCTAATTGTACACTGTTTCAAAGTCCAATTCTTTTTGTACAACAAAACAACTGTATGGATGGATATATATATATATATATATATATATATATATATATATATATATATATATATATATATATATTATACTTAACTTATACTTTAACATATTTAACATGTATTGGTCAATCTGCCATCTGAGGGAGAGGATAGGGGGAAGGAGGGGAAAAGTTGAAACAAAAGGTTTGGCAATTGTCAATGCTGAAAAATTACCCATGCATATATCTTGTAAATAAAAAGCTATAATAAAAAAAAAAAGTAATGTATGAAGATTATATATAAGAAACAAATAAGTATGCATATATAAAATAATGCATTTAATGTATACAATAATAAACAGATGTTTCTTGGTTGGTTTAGGTGGGCTTTAAAATTAAAGAGGAAAAAGTGAGAGGAGTGAGGGAAGTTATTTCAGGCATGGGGAATGGGGTAGTGGTAGAAAAGCTCAGTAATGGGCTTGGGTTTAGGTTAGTAAATGGGGTTGGGGGGCAGGGGATTGATCATTACAGAAGGCAACATGAGTTTGAACTTTACTCACAAGGCAGCAGGGAGCCACTGAAGAATTTTGAGCAGAGGAGTGATGTTACTTGTAAGGAGGGTTAGTCTGGTAGCTCTGCAAAGGATCTGCAGCTACCTGCCTGGTGGCTGGAAGGTAGGAAGACTTGGAGGTAGGAAGAACGTACCTTTTCATGTCAAAGGGAATCAGATGAAAGAAATGTTAAGTTCCAAGTTAATTCATATTGCTTGAATTTAAAAGGCTAGAGAGACTGAATAAATGGTAGAACTCAATTAAAAAGAGCCAAGTCAGAAGCAGAGGGGAAGCAAGTGGTCTGAAGGCCTTGTTGAGGTCAGACTTTGTCACTGAAGTCTAAGCTGAGTGAATCCAGTATTTGCTAATTGTTCCGTCTTAGAACTGGAGACCCTCTCTGGGCAGGTAGTGAGCTCCCCTTACTGAAGCCTGCAATAAATTTACTTGGTAGGTTCAAAGGGAAGGAAATCCCCACTCTGACTTTTCACCTCAGTCAAGGAGCCCCCAGCTCACCCCTAGAGTGCTCCCCTGCTAAAGTTGCTTGTGTATTTAGTTAGAGAAATAGAGGAAATAAGGCTGGGGCTTATGGAAGCTACACTGACTTGTGATCCATAGAGTCAGAACAGACACTCAAGAGCCTGCACACTCTGAACCTGGTTCTCAGTTCTTACAAAATAGAAATAGTTTTTCGTTTTGTTTTGTTTTAAAGCAAGATGTCTATTACCAATGCTCAAAATATTTAATCGACTTCTAGATATGTATTGACTCTGGGTCTCTGCAAAGGAGGAGTATTTCTTTCAGATTATATTTGGAAGGGAGTTCAGCTTGGGAAATCTAATGACTTGCTGCCTCTGGCAGTGGAAAATAGGGCTCTCCTTCAAATAGTCCATTGTCAGAAGAATAACTAAACTGGTTTATTGTGAACAAAGCCTTACCTTTAAGTGTCCACCCCCTCCCCCAATTGCTGCTGTCTTCATCTCAGTTCCAGCTTGTCATAACAAGTTTCTCATTCCAAACTAGTATAGTCAAAAAAGAGAGAGAGAGAAAGAAATCTCCTTTTTGTTTATGTTTATTCCAAATTGAGCAGAGTCTTCAGTGGCTAGCTTTTTTCATCTGTTCCTTTCCTTCCTGCTCTGTATATACTTTTTTTACTGTATGGGTGAAAATTACCTCAGAAAGGATTGCTCCTACCTTTTTTTCCTGCTGCTCCCACTTATATATTGCACATTAGAGCTGGAGGAAGTTTCATGACTATGATGAACTGGACATATCCTGTGGCTCTCACTGGACCAATCAATGCAGTCCTTTTCTTCCTTCCTAACTGATAGCCTTATCACACTTATCACAAAAAGCTTTCTCTTCTCTTTAACCTTCCCATACTTCCCCCCTCTCCTTCTGGCTCAGCCCAGGTCCTATTTTACTGAGAAAAATGGGGCTTCTTCATCTCTCTCATCTTTAATTCAGAAGCCTATGACATCATCCCTCGTTCTTTCTTCCTTTTTCCCTGCTTCTGACAATCAGGTAGCTTTTCTTGACATCCCAGCCCTTGCTATGTGCCTTTGATCCCATATCTCTTCTGCCTTCATAAGCAGAATGAAATGTCAAAAATCTCCTCTGGTTCCCTAATCTTCAATCTGTCCCTCTGCTGAGTGGTTTCCTCCTTTTCAAACATGCCCAAGTTTGCCAGATAGAAACTGCCCCTGGACTGTATGTAAAATTCCAGAAAGCTATCATTATGTGATATATCTCTCCTTCCTTTCTTAACTACTTCCTGTGTCTATTTTTCCTTTTACTCACTTCTTGACTTTATATAATCTCGTTTTTGACATCACTTAAGTGAAATAACTTTCTCAACCCTAAAAGTGCTTATGATCTTTTAGTTGTAAAATCTAACTCCAACATCTTTTCTTAGCCCTCATATGCAAAATTTTCGACCTGTTAACTTCATTTGATACTGTTGACTATCCTCTCTTTTGGATATTCTCACTCTCTTTGTCTTTAAGTTTTCTTCCAATTAATAAGCATTTACAGTATTTCTCTGCCCTTTTGTCCCCCTCTCCCATTGAAAAAAAGAAAAAAGAAAAACAAAACCCTTGTAAGAAATATGCATCTTTAAAAAAAAATTAATGCTATTTATTTACCAGATATATGCATGGGTAATTTTACAACATTGACAATTGCCAAACCTTTTGTTCTAATTTTTCCCCTCCTTCCCCCGCCCAGATGGCAGGTTGACAATACATGTTCAATATATTAAAGTATAAATTAAATACAATATATGTATACATGACCAAAAAGTTGTTTTGCTGTCCAAAAAGAATCGGACTTTGAGTTATTGTACAATTAGCCTGTGAAGGAAATCCAAAATATATGCACCTTTTTAAAAACTTTTTTTTTTTTTTTTAACGAACAAAAATTCTTTTTTCCTTTCTCTCATTGAAAAATCAAATAAAATCCTTGCAACAAATTTGCATAGTTAAGCAAAATAAACTCCTACATTGGCCATATCCAAAAGATATATGTTTCAGTCTACATCCTGAGTCCATCCTTCAGGCAGGAACTGACTAGTATTCCCCCCCCCCCCCCCCCCAAGGCTGGGGTTAAGTGACTTGCCCAGGGTCACACAGCTAGGAAATGTTAAGTGTCTGAGACCAGATTTGAACTTGGGTCCTCCTGAATTCAAGGCTGGTGCTCTATTCACTGCGCCACCTAGCTGCCCCCTGACTAGTATTTTTTTTTTAAATTATAATAGTAAATCATTACTTTAATGAATGTTTGTTTTTCCCTCTTTATATAAAAGAGTGTGTTGAGAAAAAAGAAGTATGCTCAGTACCAACATTCTACGTTTGCTGAAGACTTATTGCTTCCTGCTTTCTCTTCTCTTTCTTTCTCCAAGTGTCCAATCACAAGTTCTTATCCTTTCTGTCCTTAGAATCTCCTTTTCACATCTACCTTGTTTCCCCACTGAGTGAAACAGATTTCTGTAGCTGATTCTGTGCCTGGTATATTCTTCCCTAGTTCTGATAAAAGTGAGATTTAAATGTCACCTAATTCCTTCGATTTCTCCTTTTTTGTTTATATAAATTTCTGTAACATTCCTAGGCCTATTCAATTAGATTCTTATCAACCCCACCATATAGATATAGATATAGATATAGATATAGATATAGATATAGATATATAGATATAGATATATATAGATATATGTAGTTTATCCTTATTTAGTCCATTATGATTGGTCATTTATGGTGACTTTTTTATATCTCTCATGACTTCTCTGTTCTTCAAAATTTCTATTTATCTCAACTTTTTTCATTAGGAATCATTGGAAGAATTTTATTTTATTAAGGATTCATTTTTCTTCTTCTATAAATATACTTAGCTTTGATAGGTGAGTTATCCTTCACCTTCTGAAATACCATGTTCTAAACTCTTTATTCTTTTGTATCAGTGGTACCTAAATTGTATGATTCTGACTGAATCGTAGATACTTGAATTCTTTTCTTCTGACTGTTGCAGTAGTTTTCCTTTGACCTGAATGTGATAAATTTTGGCAGTGATGTTTCTGCAAGTTTATATTGTGAAGTTACTTTCAGATGATGACCAGTGGATTCTTTCTATTTATACTTAGTCCTCTGGTTCTAAGAGGTCTGGGCAATTTTCTTTGAAGATTTCTTGAAATGATGTGTGGACCCTTTTTTGGTCATGGCATTATTTTTTCCTCCTTGATCTGTTTTCCAGGTTAGTTGTTTTTTTATTACAAATATCTTATATTTTCTTCGATATTTTTCTAGCCTCTTGACTTTATTTTAATATTTCTTGTTGTCTTGTGAAGTTATTGATTTTCAGGTCGCTTATTGATTGGGTAAGGTTTTGTATCTCTTGTGCCAAACTTAATTTTTTTTTTTCAAATTTTTCTGCCAAAGCTCTCATTTCTTCTCTAATTTCTCTCATGTGCTCTTATGTCACTTATAAAACATTTGAAAACTATTTAAAAAAAACACTCCAAAACAAAACTCTTCTTTCATCTCTTCCAGGAATTCTAGTTGAGCTTGTGACTAAACTGTTTTTTCTCTTGAGACTGTTTATAGATGCCTAGGAGTCATTTTCTTCTGCTCCTCTCATTAAAATGGTTCCTTATAGTAGAATTTTTGTTTTGTTTTGTTTTGTTTTTTCTCTTCTCACCTACTTCCTGACTTCAGACTTGATGTTAGGACTGGACTCGACACTTCTGGAAGGAAGACCTGGTCTTCTTTTATTGCTTTCTTGAGATACTAGGGATTATGTTTTTCCAGGGCTTCAGGGATAGCTCACATTTGAGATTAGAAAGCATTCAGTGCTCACAATGGGATCAGATCCTGAGCAGAGTCTAATTGCTGTCCTGGTCCAAGCTCTCCAGCTTTTTGATCTGGGTTTTTATCAGAGCAATCATATATTGTTGCTAGTTTCTGTCCTTATCATCTGGGAAGTTCTCTGGTTCAGAGAGACCCTTCTTAGTATCCCATTTGGAGCCTTCTCATCTAGTAAGATTGCCATTGAAGTACCCTAGACCTCACTGAGATCAGAGAGCTCCTCTTTGCCTGTATTACAATCTGGGGTACAGGGACATACTTTTGTCCTAGTATCCTAGGCCCTAGTGTCAGCCAACTTCTCTTATCTCTCTATGATGACCTGAACCAGACAGAAGACTCATTTTCTGTATTTCTCCATCAGGATTTGATTTGGTACATCTTCTAGATCTGTTTGGAGGAGTTGTAGAAAGAACCTCAGCATTATTGCTTTCTTCTCTATATTGATTCTACCCCCTCAGCCTTATTTTCCATTGATGTTGTTCCATCTTCTTGGAACATTCATTCTATCCTTGTCTTTCCTAAATTTTACTTCTTAGAATCCTGCCTGTTCTTCAAAACATAGCTCAAAATTTCCTTCCTCAAGCCCCCATAGTATTCTTACCTTTCAATGATAATTTATTCTGTCATTTAGAATAGGATCTGCTTTATCAGATTATAAGTTCTTGATTATATGTTTTACTCATTTTATTCATCTCCTTATTTCTTTTAGTGTCTAGTGCAATGTTTTGCACTCAGGTGTTTAATAGAATTAACATTAAAAGTGAATTGCAAAATATTTTTTAAATGAATGAATGAAAAACATTATATTACTTTAAGACAACCAATGGGAATAAAATTAGAAAAAATAATAAGAAACAGTTCCTTCCCTAAAGTAGCACCTACTCTAATTGGAGAAGACAAAAATATTAAAAGACCAACATTGGACAGATGGAAAGGCCTGGATGCAAATGACAAGGGGTGGTGGTCCTTCATCTCAGGAGAAGACTTTGCAGTTTTTAATTACCAGTTTTGTTTTCTGTTCCTTCTGGGCTTCCCTGATGGGGTCTGGCCAGCAGGGCAGAGAGAGGCCACAGATGAGGATGTACATTATTCCATTGCTCAGGGTTGTTTAGAGGCGGAGCTGAAGGAAGATAGGGGAAAGGAGGCCCTCTGGCCTTAATCCTGCTATTAAAAGTATGTCCCATTGCTTGAACTAACCAGTAATAATTTATTTCTAAGTACAGGTGTTACCAAACAAGTTTTGTGGTCCAGCTTTATTATTTTAATAGATGAGGAAACTGAAGCTTCAGTGATTTGCTCAAGGTTACAGTGGGAAGAAGTGGCAGAGGAGAGGTTTGAATTTCAAATATTTCACACACACACACACACACACACACACACACACACACACACGCCTGCCTTACCCTGAATAGACTGAGCAAATAAACAAATGTTTAAGAGGTTCTTCTCAATAGGTTAATGCTTTTTAAGACAAATACCATCTTGGCCTATTCTTGTCTTCACAGAAAACATCAAAGAAAATTTCATTTCAACCCAAATTGAATTGCCAAAAATTTTAATAGGTATAGTTTAGAATGATGAATCATTTCATAGTCGAGAGTCATTTCCAAACTTGATTGACCAATTCTGGTGTTTAAGATTAATGAGATACCTAACTTCTGTCTTCAGGCAACATTTGTTTTTATCTGTTGTTTTGCTTTCAGTCTTCTGTATTTTCCATCTCTCTTTGTTATGAGATCCATCAATAAATTAAGAACCCCAGAATATTAAGCTGATGATCTGGAAAGAGTTGAACATCTGAACTTTGTTTTTCATTTGGTTTCCAGGTTGCCATCACAAAAGCCAAAGTGGATTTCTCCAGTGTGGTGTGCCTGCCCCTTCCGTCGTTGCTGTAAATGGCCTGGACGGAGGAGGGGCTGGCGACAATGATGACGAACCAGTGCTGGTGGCCCTGGCTGCGGCACCAAGCCCCCAGAGTGAAGCTGTTGCTAATGAGCTTCAGGAACTTTCCCTCCAGCCTGAGCTGACCCTAAACCTCCATCCTGGCAGGAATCCCAACCTGCCTCCACTCAGTGAGCGGAAGAATGGTGAGTAGAAAGATAGTCCTGTTGCTTTTTGGTGGCATTTGCTCAGTTAGCCTTCTTGTCACGGGAGCACAAATTTGGAGGTGGAAGAGACTTTAGACACAGAAGGGATTTAGAGATTATAGGGATGCAGACTAGAAATGAGAAGGATCATAAAGAGCCTAGGCACATAGAATTGAAAGATGTCAGAAATTTAGCTGACCCTGTGGGCCCATAAAGTTATATTAGAGTTCTTAATGCTTTTTGTGTCATGGACTCCCATGGCTGAATGGTAACACACACATATGAACCTCTTCTCAGAATAAATATTTTTTTAAATTCATAATGAAAAGAAATGCTATCTTTTGGTTAGAAAATAAAGAAGCGTACACACTTTTTTGCCCCATCATGAATCTCTTGAAATCTGTCTGAGGAGCCTAAATTAAGTACTTTGGGATTAGAGATTATATAGGATTATAGGATGTATTTTTTAAAAAGTTGTTTTATTGATATCTTTTCTTTTTAACATCATATCCACTTTTAGATGTACCCCCCAATCCTTCACTTGTAACAAAGTGAAAAGATGAAAGAAAAACAATAGTTGTAAGTTTTGCTTGGTAGCTTATGTGGTATTGCATACTTCTCCTGTTAAAAGAGAGAGCTACATTTTCTTTTCACTAGTGCCAAACTTGGCATTATAACTCCATAGCATTCATTTGTGTACTTTATTGTTCTTGTATTACTTTGTTGCAATCATAGTATAGATTTTTTCCTTGGTCCTGTTGACTTTACTCGGTATCCATTCATCTAAGTCTTACCATACTTTTTTTTTTTTTTTATTAATTTTTATAATTATAACATTTTCTTTGGCAGTACATATGCATAGGTAATTGTTTTTTTTACAACATTATCCCTTGTACTCCCTTCTGTTCCGAGTTTTTCCCCTCCTTCTTTCCACCCCCTCCCCTGGATGGTGGGCATTCCCATACATATTAAATATCTTATAGTATATCTTAAGTACAATATATATGTGCAGAACCGAATTTTGTTGTTGTTGTTGTTGCAAAGGAAGGATTGTATTCACAAGGTAAAAATAATCTGGGAAGAGAAACAAAACAAAAACAAAAACAAAAAAAAACAATGCTCACAGTTTACACTCATTTCCCAGTGTTCCTTTTCTGGATGTAGCTGATTCTGTCCATCATTGATCAATTGGAATTGGATTAGCTCTTCTCTATGTTGAAGATATCCACTTCCATCAGAATACATCCTCATACAGTATCATTGTTGAAGTGTATAATGATCTTCTGGTTCTGCTCGTTTCACTTAGCATCAGTTGATGTAAGTCTCTCCAAGCCTCTCTGTATTCCTCCTGTTGGTCATTTCTTACAGAACAATAATATTCCATAATATTCATATACCATAATTTACCCAACCATTCTCCAATTGATGGACATCCATTCATCTTCCAGTTTCTAGCCACTATGAAAAGGGCTGCCACAAACATTTTGGCACTTACAGGTCCCTTTCCCTTCTTTAGTATTTCCTTGGGATATAAGCCCAGGAGTAGCACTGCTGGGTCAAAGGGTATGCACATTTTGATAACTTTTTGGGCATAATTCCAGATTGCTCTCTAGAATGGTTGGATTCTTTCACAACTCCACCAATAATGCATCAGTGTCCCAGTTTTCACACAGCCCCTCCAACATTCATCATTATTTGTTCCTGTCATCTTAGCCAATCTGACAGGTGTGTAATGATATGTCTTAATTTGCATTTCTCTGATCAATAGTGATTTGGAACACTCTTTCATATGAGTGGAAATTGTTTTAATTTCATCATCTGAAAATTGTCTGTTCATATCCTTTGACCATTTATCAATTGGAGAATGGCTTGATTTCTTATAAATTAAAGTCAATTCTCTGTATATTTTGGAGATGAGGCCTTTATCAGAACCTTTAACTGTAAAAATGTTTTCCCAATTTGTTACTTCCCTTCTAATCTTGTTTGCATTAGTTTTGTTTGTGCAGAAACTTTTTAATTTGGTATAATCAAAATTTTCTATTTTGTGATCAATAATGGTCTCTAGTTCTCCCTTGGACACAAACTCCTTCCTCCTCCACAAGTCTGAGAGGTAAATCATCCCATGTTCCTCCAATTTATTTATGATTTCGTTCTTTATGCCTAAATCTTGGACCCATTTTGATCTAATCTTAGTATGTGGTGTTAAATGTGGGTCCATGCCTAGTTTCTGCCATACTAATTTCCAGTTTTCCCAGCAGTTTTTGTCAAATAATGAATTCTTATCCCAAAATTTGGGATCTTTGAGTTTGTCAAACACTAGATTGCTATTTTTATTCACTATCTTGCCCTGTGAACCTGACCTATGCCACTGATCAACTAGTCTACTTCTTAGCCAATACCAAATGGTTTTGGTGACTGTTGCTTTATAATACAGTTCTAGATCAGGTGCAGCTAGACTATCTTCACTTAATTTTTTTTTCATTACTTCCCTTGAAATTCTCGACCTTTTGTTGTTCCATATGAATTCTGTTGTTATTTTTTCTAGGTTATTAAAATAGTTTCTTGGGAGTCTGATTGGTATAGCACTAAATAAATAGATTAGTTTAGGGAGTATTGTCATCTTAATTATATTCGCTCGGCCTATCCAAGAGCACTGAATGTCTTTCCAATTATTTAAATCTGACTTTATTTTTGTGGCAAGTGTTTTGTAATTTTGCTCATATAATTCCTGACTCTCCTTTGGTAGATATATTCCCAAATATTTTATACTATTGACTGTTATTTTGAATGGAATTTCTCTTTGTATCTCTTGCAGTCTTACCATACTTTTCAGAATTCCTCTATTTTTCAACAGTGTAATAATATTCCATTATATCCATGTATCCCAGTTTATTTGGTTATTTCCCAATCAGTATCTACTTTATTTTTTTAAAATTTTAATTTCTTATCACAAACTTGACAAATGCCAAGAAACATGAAAATTTTCTTATGCAAAAGAAAAAAACAGAAAAAAAGATTGCAAATGACAACTGAATGCTATCTCCAGTTTGATTTTTTTTTAAGCTTTGTTAAACTTAATATATGATTGTTCTAGCTTTGTCCTGCTTATCCATTTCTCTTTCTCAACTTTCTGATTTTTGTTTGTTTAATAACCACCAAAAAAAGTGTTGCTCAATTTTTTTCCACGTGGGACTTTTTGTTCTGCCTTTGACCTTCTGGGGGTATGTTCCTAATGATAAGATGTAGAGGTCAAAGAGCTTTTCTTTTGCTTAATTCCAGTCCAGAACTAGTGGGTCATTTCATAGCTCCTAACTTTATTCCTATTTCCCCTTTATTTCCATCTCTTTGTCAGTTTGCAGTTTGTATTTCTGCTGTTGTTGATTTGAAGTAGTCTTCATAGATGTGCATAGGTTTAATTTCTTTTAAGAACCGTTCATTCCTTGACCAGTTGTTCATTGGGGAATGAATTTTGGTCCTATATATTTGTGTCCATTTCCTGTATGGGGAATTTTAGATATAGTTTTGATTTCAGATCCTTTTTTTTTTTTTTTTTTAAGAGATATTTGACACAAAGTGCCCCTGCCCCCCAAATCAACAATTTCCCTTTTGATCTGAGGAACAATCATTGCTTTTGTTTTAGTAGACCAGATGTGGTTGACATGAAAGCGCTTCAATTTTATGTAATTCAAATGATCTGGTTTTATCTTTTGTGATCTTATCTGCTCTTAGAGGATTTAGAGTATTCACAGGACATGCTGAGGGCTAGAAGGGATTTTGGCAGTTTTTGGATCCTGGGCATTTGAGTGTGACTTGACCCAGTCCAAGCCCCTTATTTCACACATGAGGAAACTTATGAATGAAAGGATTTGCTTCAGGTTAGTCGAATAGAAAGAGGAGGAAAGAGGTCCAATGACTCCACTCTCACTGAACCTTTAATAAAACTTTCACATGGAACAGCTAGTTGATGCAGTAGATATAGTACTGGCCCGGTGGTTAGGAGGATCTGAGTTCAAATTTGGCCTTAGACACTTAACACTTACTAGCTATGTGATCCTGGGCAGGTTACTTATCTCTTAGTTACCTTGCCAAAAAAAAAAAAAAAAGTTTCACATCATTTTATAATGAATAGTTCAGTTTTCTTTAAAAGACTCAGGCCTGTGGCATTTCAGACACTGTTGTATGTGCTGGGAGTACAAAAAAAGGCAAGAGAATCTGAGGTCAGTGGCAGAGGGAATGCTGGAAGAGTGGACAGGGCTGGGAGACTGAGGGGAAGTGGAGGTGAGTAAGAGGAGCACTGTGGGCCTGGAGGAGAGCCAAGGAAAGGAGATCAGGATGGAGAGGCGGAGTATCTGGGGCCCAGAGTGTACATAAGGAGGCTGGAGAGTGAGAAGGCTCAGGCTTGGAGGATCCCCAAGGTGATGCTTCTTACAGGAGAGAGGCAGCTTCTGGGCTCGAGGAGGGGCCAGACTTCCACAGCCAACCGAGGAGAGACCGCCCAAATGAGGGCCAGCCCTGCAGGAGTTAGGATGGGGAGGTAAAGCAGCTTGTGTCTGGGGCACAGCAGCGTCAGAAGAGATCAGGGCAGAAGAGAGGTGCAGTGATGTTGCTGGTTTTGAAGCTCTGCATGCCAGGCTCTTTAAGTATTGGCAGATTTAGTCTCTTGCTGTCCAAGGGACTCTCAAAAGTCTTCTCCAGCACCCCAGTTAGAAAGCATCACTTCTGTGGTGCTTAGCTTTCTTTATTGTCCAACACTCACAGTCATACATTTCTACTGGAAAAGCATAGCTTTGACTCCATGTACCTTCCATGTTTGGTCCTAACTTGCTTTTTTGGCCTGTGGTCAGGTTCCTCAGTAAATAAGTAAGATGATCTGGTTTTTCCATTTCTTTGAGGACTTGACACATTTTGGTGTGATCCACATAGTCAAAGGCTTTAGGGTGGTCAGAGAAGCAGAAGTTGGTGTTTTGTTTTTGTTTTTTGCAATTCCTTTACTTTCTCCATAATCCTGTGAATGTTGGCAATTTGGTCTCTGGTTCCTCTGCCTCTTTGAAAAACCAGCCTGCTCTTCTGGTAATTCTTGGTTCACATGTTTTTAAGCCCAGCTTGCAGAATCTTAAGCATAAGCTTGCTGCTATGGTATGGTATTTTGTGTGGTATATGTGGTAATTTGAACATTCCTTGGCCTTGCCCTTTAGGGTTGGGATAAAAATTATTTTTTCTAATCCAGTGGCCACTAATGGAGTGTATCATTTGGGATTTTAAATAACCAGCTGGAATTCTGTCACGTACTAGCCTTATTGTTAGCAATGCTTATAAGACCCACTTGACTTCATTGTTCAGGATGTCTGGTTCCAGATCAGTAGCCACACTGTCCTAGTTACTGGTGGGTTTAAGATTTTTTTTGTATAGTTCTTTTGTGTATTTTTGCCATCTGTTCTGCTTCTGTTGAAGCCTTATCTTTTTGAAGAGATCTCTTATCTTTCCTAGACTGTTGTTTATTTCAGTTTCTTTGCATTGCCCATTTGAGAAAATCTTCTAATCTCTCCTTGCTATTCTCTGGAATTCTGCCTTCAGTTAGGCATATCTTTCCACTTCTCTTTTTCCTTTTCCCTTTTCTTTTTTCCTCAGTTATTTGTAAAGCCTCATTAGACAGCCATTTTGTTTTCTTGCTTTTCTTTTTCCTTTTAGATGTTTTTTTTTTTTTTTTATTGCTGCAGCTTGTATAATATTGTAGATTTCTGTTCACAATTTGTCAGGTACTCTATTACATCTAAACCCTTCAATCTATTCATTACCTTTACTTTATATTCATGAGGGTTGCTATTTAGGTCATACTTATATAACTGATGATTTCCCCTACCTTCTTCAATTTAAATCTTTTGGAAATAATGGAAGGATAACTTCATAACGATTATTTGGCATTTTGAGAGATGAAGACCCTGAGAATTTTCTGTTTCTTAATCGGAAACTATAGTATATTCTTAGGAAACTGAAAATGATCATTGTTCTTAATACTATTATGGAGCCCTCTTGTCTGAAATTTGAGAGATTGGCCATGGTACTCAGAAATAATTCTTTATTTCTTCTCCAAAATAATTGAATTGTATGCAGAATAAAGAACTCTGACTTAAGAAATAGTTTTGTGTAAATATCTTACATAGAGAACTTCTCCTTTCCCTCAAGAGATGCCACTTAATAATAGTTGAAAGTTTGACCCAAAGTACACCAGGGTATATGTGAGCTAGGGCTGAGTTCCTTAACTTTCTTTGTGTTCTGAGTCTCTTTCACAGAATCATATTTTTGAATACATCAAATAAAATTGGATTGTGAAGGAAATCCATCATTTTCAAATATAGTTATCAAAATGTTTTTTAAAAATACCCCAACAACCCATGTTCACACACTTCAGGTTAAGAACCCCTAGGTGCCTAGATGTGGAAATTGGAGTTCTAAAAGAATGATATGAGCTCTAATATCATCAAAGATATAAAAAAGTCCCAAAGAGTTAGATACTTGTGGTCATAATTTTATGGCTTTGTCATTTTTTTTTGTCCCTAGAAGTTTGCAGAAATGACTGTCTCTATATGTCTGGGGCAAAGAACAGCTCACCTGAAACTCTCTGCAGTTTTCTGCGTTAGATGAGTTTTGACAGCTTGGAGTCATTAATTGGGCCACAGGACATTGAAAGGGGCCTACAGCCTGGCATGTCTTGCAGAAGTTGTCTTCTAGTTTGCATAACACGAGGTCTTTGGGGGAAGAGACCCAACTTGTTAGAACCTGATGCATTTCCATATGATTAGATTTCACTAGAATTGTAAACAATGAATTTGCTGGTAAGCTTGGGAATGTGTTTATCACAAATGAACATGAGAATGAGATGGTATTTTAGCCATCTGTAGCCCTAGGGAGACCAAAAAAGCATGTGTTGCTTCAGTCTGTACCTGTGTTTGCAGTGCTGAGCACTAGAGTTAAGTCATTAGAGTTATGGACAACACCCAGATATTCAGGACTAGGGCAGTATAGGTCTCATCCCGGCTCTCCATTGCATGGCCTTCTGTCTTGTCTTTATACTTAAGTGTTAGCAGTGAAACAGCCTTTTTATTTATTAGCAGCAAAATGATAGGGTGAGTGGAAAAAAAGAAAATCTGATTTTTAGATCTAGGATAAGGTTTGGTGGTAGAAGTAAACAAGAAATAAGCAAGAAAGCCTTAATTGAGAATTTTTATCATTTGTGCATTTTATGCTTCCTGTTTCACAGTTTGAGAGAGACAGACAGAGAGGAGAAGAGAGAGAAAGAGATCTTACTCAATAGCCTCCATCTAGGACCATTTTGTCTTTGAAATGTGTTTCTGTGGGATAGTGGACAGGGATGAGGGTAGTGACTGTCCTCAAAGTCCCCCCAACACATTCTGATGTTGGACTATGTGACTATCAAGTGGAAAATGCAACATAGAGAAGCTTTCTTTGTCTCCTGACGGACACTTGTTCCTCGTGTGTCTCTGACACCACTCTGAAGAACTGGGTGATGGGTTATACCATCATTGGGGACTATGAAGTTGGCATCTTCTCCCAGATGCATGTCTGACTACATTGAATCAGCATGGCCCAGTTGGGGAGCAGGGTATGAGCATTTATAGAGCTCTGACTGTGTATCAGGCACTGTGCTGAGCCTTAGAAGGTAGATGCTGTTCTATTATAACCCCTATTTTTATGGATGAGGAAACCGATTATATGACTTGCCCAGGGTCGCACATAGCTAGTAATTGGGTCCAGATTTGAGTTCCTGTCTTCTTAAGTATATTTATCTCTGGACACTATGGCGCCACCTCATGGATGGAAGGCTGGTTGTGGAGTCAGAAAGGCCTGGATGCAAGTCCTCTGACTGACCTGTACTGGCTCTGAGACTCTGCAGGTCACTGCAGATGTGAGTGGACAGTTCTCCAAGAATCTATGGTACAGCAATGTCTTGATGTGCATCAGTGCCTGGAATCAGTGGAATCACAGGCCTCTCTCCCCAAATGTTCAGAGGGTTTCCAGCAGGCAGGTAAGAGAACATCAGGGCCCCCAGAATATCTGTTTTTATGGCAGAAGACCATGTTGTTTTAGCTTGTGGTTATTGCTAGACAGGACTTAGCTTTTTCCTTTTGGATCTTACCATTGACAATCCATTCTGTCTGAGAAGAAGCAGGGTAGTGGTATGGAAAGCACTTGAATTCAAGTTGTGACTGTGACAGTCCCTGTCCTGTGCGCCTCACAGGGCTCTTAGAAAGATCCCAGGAGAATATCTATAAAGTGCTGTTTAACCATAAGGCATTATTATAAATCAAAGTCTTTACTGGTCAATACCTAGAATAATGATGCTTCGTATCTCTTCCCTTGTGGTCATTTGAATCTCTTAAGTCACCTGTAGGTAAGATTGCCTTGAGATAAAAGGACCCATTTTTTTAGCAAGTCAGGAGGCTGTGGTTAAAACTATCAAAACCTGAAACCCAGGGGTTTGCATTTCATTGGGAATTTTTTCATACAGTAAAACTTGGTTTGATAATCTGCTGCTTGGGGATTAAGAATGATCCATGCAAGTCCTTTGCTAAAGATTACTGGTAGTTAAAGACATGGAAGTTATTGAGATCATCAAGGGAGAATGTAGAGAGACAGAGAAGGAAGAAGGCTGAGGGCAGAACTTAGGATGGAGAGAAAGAGCCAGGAAAGTAGACTTCAGACAGGCTGTTGAGACCAGGAGGAGGAGAAGCAGGAAAGAGGTGTAGCCTAAAACTTAAGAGAAGAGGCCTTTTTAGTGGGGTAAATCAGTTAACAACATCAGAGACTACAGAGAAGTTCAGAAGACTGAAGACTGAGTAAAGACTGATCAGATTTGACAGTGAAAAGGTCATTGGTAACTTTGGGGAGGCAGTCACAAAGATTTTCTGAAGAGTCTCCCTCTGTACCAGGCACTGGCCTAAGCTTTGGAAATACAAAGGAAAGGAAACCCATAGGCTGATGGGAGAGACCACATGGAGATAACTATGTTTAAACAAACTACGGACAGGATAAATCTGTGGTGGTCTCAAAGGAAAGGCACTAAGACTGAGGAAGACTGGGAATGGTTTCTGCAGAAGGTGGGACTTTAGCAGAGCCTCATGGAGCCAAGGAAGCCAAGAAGCTGAAGCTAAGAAAGAGACTGTTGCAGACATGGGAGATGTCAGTAAGAAGATTGAGAGGGGAGGGATGGAGGTAGATATTATAGAATCACCCAATCCTTGGATGGAAGAAAGGTGCAAAAAGACAGACAAATAGGAAGATGTGAAAGTATGAAATGCTTTAAAACCTAAGTCAGGATTTTGTAGGCATGAGGGAGGCACTGGAGTGTGTGTGTGTGTGTGTGTGTGTGTGTGTGTGTGTGTGTGTGTGTGTGTGTGTGTGTGTGTGTGAAGGATGAATGCGAGCCGCTGAGGACGTTTATGCAGCCCCAATGGGTTATGGTAAATGGGCTGAGGGGCGGAGACAGAGTATGAGCTTTTGTTTTTACTATAGTCTGGCCCTCCAACAGTCTGAGGGACAGTGAACTGGCCCCCTATTTAAAAAGTTTGAGGAGCACTGATCTAGAAAGAAGAGAATATCCAAGAGAAGAAAAGGATCAGATGTAGCAGAGACTGCTGAGAGCTTAAGAGGGGTGAGGACTGAGAAAAAAAAAATCATTAGACTTGTTCATTAAGAGATTATTGGTAACTTTGAAGGATGGTTTCTGTTGAATGATGAAGTTGTGAGCTTGGCTGCAGAGAATTCCTCTGAGAGGAAGAGGACTGAGCTGTGAAGAACATGAAGATAAAGGACTGCAGCTAGTGGAGGTGGAGGGAACATGGGAGGGTCTTGGAGGATAAGGAAGATGTGGGCTGTTTGTGAGCAGTAGGTAAGAAGCCAGTAGACAGGGAGAGATGAAAGATTAATGAGAGAAAGGGATATGGGATTGAGTTGAGTGAAGTCAGCAGCCAGTTTGCAGCAAAGGGTTGGCAGGAGTGTAAGTTGTAGCAGAGAAGAATGTGTAACAGAGCTTTTGCTAGGAGTTTTGTCTGTGAAAGGAAAGAAAGATATGGGACAATAACTTGAGTTGTAGGATCTAGTGAAGGAGATGCTTTGTTTTTTGTTTGTTTTTTAAAGAAAGTTGTTCAGTCATTTCATTTGTGTCTGATTCTTTGTGACCCTATTGGGAGTGTTCTTGGCAGAGCTACTGCAGTGGTTTGCCCTTTCCTTTTCTAGCTCATTTGACGTATGAGGAAACTGAGGCAAACAAGGTAAAGGGGCTTGCCCTGCCAGAGTCACATAGCTAGTATCTGAGGCCAGATTTGAATTTTGGTCTTCCTGACTTCAGGCCTACTGATCTATCCACTGGACCACCTAGTCAGGGAGACCTATATATATAATAATTGAAGGGACTGGCAAATTACAGTTTGAACAGTTTGAAAATTAGAGGGGGCTGATTGTCTGGACAGTTTGCTAGAAAAGATGAGAAAAGGATGGATCAACTGAATAGGCAAAAAGGATTGGAAAGTATCTACTAAGGACTAGACCTTTGTGCTAGATCCTAGGGTTACAAACATGAAAATGATCCTAATTGTGAATACATTTTGATAAAAATGAATACTTGGTCACATATATTCTTTTTCTTATTATATAGATTATATAGATGCAAGAGGCACTATCTTTAACAGGGCAGGTTTAGACTGTGGAAAGCACTACTGTTGGACTGAGGGAAAGAAACTTATTAGTAAGAGGCAGTAGAACTTCCTCCTTTTCTCAGTCTGTTAATTTACACTTCTTTGTTCAGAGAAAACGGACCAAATGTCTGTTTCAGCTGAAAACCCATCATATAGCTCATTGTACATCCTGCAGGGACAAAGTGATGAGTCAGCCTTCTCTGAGCACTGAGGAGGGGGCTGGTGAGGGGGCTGCCAGGGGGGGCAGTGAGAATATTGCTGGAGAAAGTCTTGGCTCCAGGGAGCTTTTAGCCCATGTTGGCTACTGCTCCATCTCTTGTTGATTCACTCCCACAGTTCTAAAAAGAGCTTTCCTGATTTCTCTTAAATAGTACATTCTTGGAGGGGGGACAAGCAGAGGAGGGAAGAATCTCTCCTCTCATTTGAGTCCCTGAGGAATTTCCCCCCAGAAATCTGTGTGAACTTTTCCCTTTGGCAGAACAGATTGGGGGCCTTGCATCTTCTGAGCCCTTTATCTCAGGATCTCCATTACTGCTGTTCATTTGTCTGTGGTTGGGTTAACCTTCTGATGTCTCTTTTGCAATCATTTCTCTGGCATTGAGGCATTCACCAAAAATTGAGTTGTGGTGTGTTGTGAAGATAAGGTAGACTCCTGACAGTATAGGA
The DNA here is from genome assembly GCF_048593235.1 of Sminthopsis crassicaudata. NCBI lineage: Eukaryota > Metazoa > Chordata > Mammalia > Dasyuromorphia > Dasyuridae > Sminthopsis > Sminthopsis crassicaudata. The sequence continues at coordinate 301,156,629 of NC_133621.1, read as the reverse complement.
TACATATTGGCAAATAGGAGGTTCTAGTTGGCGGAAGGTTAGTTAACTGCCTGTGTCAGACGTGTGCAACTAGGGGGCACAGTGGGTAGAGAGCTGTAGTCAGGAAGACTCCCTTTTCCTGAGTTCAAATTCAGCCTCAGACACTAGATGTGTGATCCTTGGCAAGTCACTTAAGTCTTTTTGCCTCATTTCCTCATCCGTAATATGAACCGGAACCACAACAAATATGATAAATGTGGATTATCATTATAAATACTGATTTTTATATAGGACTGTGATGGGGAAAGCAAAGGATGATTATTAGATTTTTATATAGATTCTGAATTATGAGAATTTATTGTAGCTTAATGGCTTTTCTAGAACCGTCTTTACTTCCAAGATTCATTGCCATGATCAGTCCTCATTTCATTAACTTTTAAGTTTTAAACTCAGAAGACATTCTGTGTTAGTAAACAGATATTGAAGCAAGAACATGATGTGAACAAGAAAGGGCCATGAACATTAGGATTACGCCTTTCCATTTGATTTGGGTAATGCCTGCCTTAATATGTTAATCATGCTAGTGAGGAACTATTCAACTGTTAGCTCTGCTTATTCATAAGGAAACAAAAAGTGTTGAATATATAAATGTTATCACTTAGTAGACTATTGCAGAAGAATGACCCGAGAAAGATGAAAACTTCTGTAATGTATTTAGATAATTTTTTGGGTATACATTTTAATGGGTGAGGAAGGGAGGGAATAGTTCAGATTCTGTAGGCAAATATTTTGCTTCTCTGACCCAGCTTCTATAAATATCCCAGACTAAAGGGCTGTAATATATAATGCTCACATAGCATTAACATTTGTGAGAAGATGGATGCCTTTTTTGTCGACATTTAGTGGATCTGGAATCTTGTCTCAGAGTGTTCTGGAGGGTGTTAAATGTTGTCTCTTCTCCACAAACCCAATCTCCTCCATTAGCTGGATCCCTGGAGGATCGGCAGTATGGACAAAATCTCACTCTGCTTTCTGGACTGAGGACAAGGGGGGTGAGGGGCTCTTCCTCCCCTTGTCTATGTCTTTTCCCTTCCCCCAGAGAAGGCAAGCAAGGGGAGGAGCCCTGTTCTAAGCACACTTGGGAGTCTTGATTTGAGTGCTTTTCCACTTCCTGTGGCAGTCATTCAACTCCGGGCCATCTCAGCTTGCCTGTGGGTTGGATAAACTGGGAACTACCCTCTCCAGGGAGAGTTCTCAGACTGATCTCAGCACCAGGCGTGAGACTGGCCTCAAGGAAGGCTCTGTGTGGCCTCTGAAGACAAGATCCTTTTCAAATTGTCTTTAGTGCTCGTGTCTGTGGCTTAGCTGGGGCTGTCATGACGCTGCTGGAGCCGGACATGCTAATGACTGCCGTGCGCTCAGGTAATCCCCAGAGCTTGTGCTTGTAAACTGTTTGCTGAGCCCTGTTTTCTGGACTAGTGAATGGGGAGGATAGATAGATGGCCTCCGGGTGAAGGCAAGGCAGAAACTGTGCCTTTTTATTATGAATTAAGAGTTGATAATTTTCTCATTTTGAAATTCTAAACATTCAGAATCAGTGATAGATCATATGGTTGCTGAACTCAAAACTCTCTTCAGTAAAGAAATGCATGGAAATAAAGCTGCTTGCTTTGCTTAGTCTAATCAAGTATTTTAATAATTGCTTTAATGAGGGACAGTGGAATTCTTTTGTTGTTTTATGAATTGCTCTCTTTAGGAGCCAATCTCAGGTCTGCCTCTGTTCAGTTCTACAAACATTTAGTAAGCACTTCTCAAACACGAAGTAATGTTTGTCTGGCTCCTTGACTCTCATTGCCCGACTCCTCTTGGGTTGTGAGTATCATCTTCACTTACTGCCCATTGTTTATCATGAAGATACTCCAGATGGTGAGTATACATTTGGGGGTGAGAAAAGCCATGAAAGAAAATGCAAGTCCTGAGACTACTATGCGTTATTTCTCTTGCCTACCTCAGAAGTAAACTTTTAAAAATTCCTTTTGTTTTTAATGGGCTTGTCTAGGTTGCTAGTATTTTTAAACTTTCAAGATAGTGCTCTAAAAATAAGGGAATGTTCTTGTGTTATTTTTAGACTTGGACTGAAATATAGTAGAGTATTTTCCTTTTTTTTCTCCTCCTGAGAACATATCTGAAAGATTCATACAAATGGCATTTGATAACCTCTTTTCATCCTCTGTCCTTCACTCAGGGGGAAAAATAAGATTCGTTGTTAGTTCTGGCAGAATCCCTCTCTGACAGAAGCAGTCTTTCGGTTTTCCTTGGGGAGTGCTTAGGTAGAGTGAATGCTACAGATATTCAGATATTCATCAATAAAAGCTTCAGGTTCCACCAAGGCATCCCTGTTACAGAAGGGAAAGGAGGCAGCAACAAAAACCACAGTCACCTTGCCTTTCCCCTTTTAGTTATTCGTTAAATAAGACTGCCAGGGTCTGTTTTTTAGTTAGCCATTCCAAATACGGTTACCTGTGTATTCCAGGTTGTTTTACCTTTAATTTCTCCCTGCATCTCCCCAATCTGATCCCTGTCTTATTGCTTTACATCTGTCTTTGATAAAATAGATCCTGCTTAATTATTGCCTTGTTTATGGTAATATTTTTGTCTTATTCTGTGTAAGTAAGTGTCCGTTTTGTGCTGGAACAGTGCACAAAATTGTTTTTGTGATCATTTACTTTAGTTTCTAGAACATTTAAGTATCCTTCTTTTAGTAGTCCCTTAAGTGAGAGGAATGTATTTGCTTTTTCCGTGGGCCTCTTATTACTCTTTCTGTTTACTAAGACTTCCTCATTCTTTCTTTTTCCAGCCTAGGAACTTTTCTCCCCTATGACATATATTGAGATTAGACTAGCCACCCATCTGTTTAGCCAGCCACTTCATAAAAGTTTCAGGGGAGAATAGTGTGTGGGACAGGATAGATAAAAATGACACAGGTGGGATGAAATGTTTAGGTAGGATCTTCTCTCCTGGTTACTCTTGTCTCCTTTTTCTGTTTTCCTCTTTCTCCCTCTCCTCCTCTTCCCTCCCTCCTTCTCCCTTCCCCCTTCTCTCCTTCTCCGTCTCTGTCTCCTCTTATAAAGTTGGTCAGCATGAGGCAGGGAGGAGTAGAACATGATCTTGACTTATCAAATCAAGTACTTTTTATCCAAAAGTGTTCATGGGCTTAAATTAATGGACTTTGCACTCCTAAAAGGTTGTGGCCTGCTTTGTGGAATGTGGTAGCTATCTTGCAGCTGCCCAGTGACGTCTTACTGTTATTTAGCAAAGGAAACAAAAGAAATTCTTGACTAAACTGCAAAGGGGTGGATTTTAGAGAAATTGAAATCGAAACAGTTGCTCAGCAAATTCAAGGTAAACCAGTCTGCCAGAAATGTGAAGGCAGTAACTGGCATGAGGCACTAATTTTCCCACAATGATATTCTGGACCCTATTCTGATAATGGGGGCTACAAAGCTGTACTTCAATTATCTTCTGGTGAATTACTTTTGGTTCATTATAATGAAGCCTCTTTGAATTGTCATCCATGATGTGCCTGCCTCAGAGGAACTCTGTGTGCTGATGCTTAAGTTTTTTTAGAGCAAGACCCTACTAGCTTTTTATGTGGTCTGTACACAGAATACCAAGAAGTAGGCGTGAGTCCAAAAATCTCAGGGTTGACAGGGCTTCCAAGGTCACCTAGGCCAAACTGTACCTAAGCAGGAAGCCCTTTTATAACCTTCTTGGCAAGTAGTTCAAGTCTTCACTTGAAAACTAGTGAAGGGGAACTCAGTACCCTTGAGATATAACCCATTTGTAACAGGTCACAGTTATATGAGCAAGTTTTTCCATGAATTGAATAAAAAATCCCTCCATCCCTACTCTTAGTGTTCTTATTCCTAGCTTTTAGGGAGAAGCAGGAGGCTAACCCCTCTTCTTGTATTTGAATGTGGTCACTTGTTGAGTTATCTCTTAAGTGTTCTTTTTTTAACTGTGAGTCTGTTTGATGCATTAGTGCTGGAAGGTTTGGGTTTGGAAGTTTCCCTCAATAGTTCTACATTTAGTTCTACAACATCTTGTAGAAAAGACTTTTTCTATATTAAGAAAATAAAGCCCACCTTCTTTTTACTTGTTAATTCTTGTCTGTATCTTTTTTTTCTTTTTTCTTCTTGGTCTTGAATATGTTGTTAGAACTTCTCATTGGTCAAATGCTTGGGGTATACCTTTAGCAGCTTTAGTTGGACTATCATGCACATCTCACTTCCTTGGGTGTTCAGCTAAGCTGTGATGAGAAGGGGAGACAGTAGCTGTTTCTCCTTCTGGGCTGGCATTGGAGGAGGGAACAAGATAAACTTGGGACTTTGCAAAACAAGAGTAAGGGAAGACTGAGACAAAGCAGCTTGACTTGTGTCCATTTTGCAGGATCATAACTTTAGGACTTAAATTTTGATACATAAAAAGACTCAGCTCTGTAATTACTAACCTTTCTCTGACTTGAGGTCTGGACAATTCAGATCTCCCAATAATAGTTATGTAGAGGCAGTAGACGAAGGTGGGCTTTTCTGTGCTAAGCACCAAGGATACAAAAAAAGACAATCCTTGTTTATTTTATAAATTCTTTATATTATAATAGGGGAGTAATATTATATTATAATATATTATACATTATATATAATATAATAGGGGAGTAATATTATATTATAATAAGGGTTTATTTTATAAATCCTTTATATTATAATAGAGGAGACAATGTGTAAATAACTGGTATGCAAACATGTTAAATTACAAATAATTAGCTGAGGAAAATCACGAGAGTTTAGAAGGACCAGGAAAAGCTTCTTTTAGAAGGTCAGATTTTAACTGGGACTTGAAAAAAGCCAGGAAAGATGGAAGGCAGAAATGAGTTGGGAGAACAGCATACGTAGGCATGAGGAGCAGTCGAAGAAAATGCTTGGAGTTGAGAGGAGTATCTTGTAGAAGGATTGGGAAGCCGTTGGGAAGGGGCAGCTCATGAAGAGCTTTAGCTGCTAAAAAGAGGACTTGTTGTTTTATTTTGGACGTGATCAAGAGCCACTGGATTTTATTTGAATGGGGAAAATAATGGTCAGAACTGCACTTTAGAAAGAAGATTTTGGCAGTTAAGTGAAGGACAGACATCAGTAGGGAGAGATTTGGGGCGGGGAGTCCAACCAATAGGTATTGCTATAGACCAGGAACGAGGTGATGAAGGTCTCCAGCACCGGGAGAGCAGGGGATGTTACAAGAAATGTTACAAAGTTTACCAGGCTACTGTATTTACCACTTACTACAACCTTTATGCGACTATTATTTCAGATCATGGTTCTGAATGAAAGAATAGTTCTGCCTACGTGCCAAGAACAAAGAATACTTGTAAAGTTTGCCCTCTAGAAAGTAGGCAGAATGTCTTATTTCCTACCATCTTTTACAATTTAATTTGGTTCCCCAAAAGTTCACCATTCCTGTGTGCACGGTGGTTTGCTGGGCATTCTCTGGGTGCCACTTTTTTCATCTCTTGGGGCTTCCTTCGTGCTTCCCAAGATAGTTGTTTGTGTTCCCTATCTATCCAGGGCCCAAGAGAAATCTGAAGCAGTTATTTGTCTATTCAAGAGAGTTATAGAACCTTTGTAGCTTCTCTTTCCACAGTTTCAGCAAAACTTGAGCGGTCAGGAGCAAAAAGAAAGCATTATTGCGCTTCCTTTCAGTCCCATCTACAAAATCTAGAACTTTGCCCTTTATAAGCAAAAAGAAAGTTTTTAGAGATAATGCTATGGGAAGGATGACTAGAAAAAGGATAGAGAAATTTGGATGAAGGATTTGGCTGTAGTAAAGACTTTCCACTTTACCAAGTCTATTTGTAGCAAATCATCATCAGCAACATAAAGATCATTTCTTTATCTCCTGTTATGATCACTCCACTTTGTTTCAATTGTCCTGCCTGTTTTTAAGTCCAGGGAACAAGATGCCCTTCCTGGGATAAGATCACCATTTTTCAACACACCACCAGGCTAGGCTGTTCACTTGGCCTTGCTTGATTGCACCAAATCTGAAATTGTTCCAAACTCCTCCCAGTGCCGTTTTTTATAGATGGCAACAACTGGACTCAGCTCACTCTACTTTTGCACCTATTACCTTGCCTGATTTCAACTCTGTGAAACAAGGTTCCCCAAAGTTAAGTACTACTTGCTATCCTGTGTGTTGTCTTCTTCCTCTCCTCTTTGAGGGCAGAAACTCTTTGGTTTTTTATTAATTGTATCCTCAGTGCTTAGCACAGTACCTGGAACATAGTACATGTTTCTTGGATTTTTTTTTAAATTGGATTAGATTGGACTGCATAATTACTTCTGAACTTGGGAAATGTAATGAGACTAAATTGAAAGGGGTTGATGGTAGAAAAAATAGGTAGCCAGATAGCCCTTATAGACCTATCTGGCCCAAGAGATCAGAGAAAGAGGGGAAAGGACCAAGAGGTACAAAAATGTTTCTAGCTGTTCCTTCATAGTAATCCCAAACTGTAAGCTAAGGGACTATTTTCCCATTGGGCAACGTTTAAACAAATAAATATGCTATATGAATGTAATGAGATATTATTTGTGCTATAAGAAAAGGTAAAATGGACATTTTAGAAGAAATTGGCAAGACCTCTGAACTGATACAGAGTAAAGTGAATAGAACTAAGAGAAGAATTTAAGCAATGACAACATTACAGGAAAAAACAAATTTGAGAAAGATTAATATGCGAAGGTTTGAGTTCAGAAGATTGAAGTTAAAACATACTACTCAACTTTCAGCATAGAAACAGGCAAAGGACTGAAAATGTGAACTGAAAATGAAAAGAGAGTCATATAATTCTCATGTGTGACCAGTTTGGGAAATGTGTTTTGCTGGAACATCCATGTTTTTGAGGGGAGTGATATTAATTTTTTTCCTTTCTTCTCCTTTTCCTTTGGTGGCATGAAAGGTAGGAGGGAAGAGAATGTGAAGAGATTATAAATCCGTGTAAAAATAAATTTATTTTAAAAATACATAACAAAAGGAAGACAGAACAAGACAAAATACAAATTGTTAGAAAAATAAAGCCATGTTAAATTGAAGTATAACTCTGTGTGTGTGTGTGCCGTGCATATATGTATGTGTAAGACATTAATTAACTTAAGCAGACACATATTTTGAATCCCATTCATTTAATGAAACTTTAGCTAGTAAAAACTTCATGAACTATAGCTTGTCTAAATGTGATCTTAAACTTCCCTAGTATCAAAAAAAGTTTTGAATTATAGAGTTGAGAAGTTTTCACATTGAAAGAGACCTTAAAAGTCATCTAGTCCAAATTATTCTTTTTCTGTTTGGAAAAACAAGGTCCTGGAGGTGGAGTCAAGATGGTGGAGTATGGGTACCAATTCTGCTGAACTCTGCCAATGTTCCTTTTCAAGCAACCTTAAAGTAAAGTGTCAAATCAAATTCTTGAATGGCAGAGCCAAAAAAAGGTTGGGCAGAGTTATTTTTCTTGGCTAAGACAATTTAGGAGGTCTTCAGGAGAGATCTGTAACCCCAGGGTGGTGATTGTGATTGGCCCAATGTGGCAACAGCAGGCTTTGGAGGCAGTTGAAACAGTGGCAACATCAGGTTCAAGAGCTCTCAGGAAACCACTTGTGAGTGAGTCAGAAGGAGATTGTATGAGGACCCTTTGCTAGCACTGGATATAGGACCCTGTTGAAATTGCCCATGCACATTCCAGAATGAAGAAATGTGCTAATGCTTGTTGCCAGAAAAAAGCAGGGGCTTGAATCAGAGTTTCAGGGCCAAAAAGAGAGATTGTATTTATGGACACAGTGGAACAAGGGCCCTGGTTACAATTGAAAGGCAGAGAAGAGTACCTGTGGTCTCTCACAAAGTAGCAGGGACTTTGTTCTCAGTTTCAAGGCAGAAAAAAGCACTAGTCCCTGTAGCTTCAGGAAAGGAGGGAACCTGGTCATAGTTCCAGGATCAAGAAAAGTGCTTAGCATTTGAGGCTGCAGGGGAACAAAGGCATTTCCTATATAAAGACTTAAACACAGGTTGGTAGAGCTGTGACTATACTTCTCAGTTTACCAACTTGAAAACTCCCAAAACTTACAGACCCCAAAACTGTCTCTGAAAATAGCAGCAGAAAAAAAAAATCCCTGAAGCTTGGGGCAGTGTCACCTGATATAGCCTGAGAACAGCCCAACTTTAACATAAAATTAAAAATCAAGAAATAGAATGGAAAAATGATCAAACAACAAAATAAAAAGCTACTATGGTGACAAGAAAAATCAAGGCACAAACCCAGAAGAAGACAATGATATCAAGACAGTTATAAGCAAAGCCTCAAAGAAAAAGGTGAATTTCAGGACCCAACAAGAATTGCCGGAAGAGATTAAAAGGAGAATGCCTGCCATCTAGGGGAGGGGGTGGAGGGAAGGAGGGGAAAAACTTGGAACAGAAGGGAGTACAAGGAATAATGTTGTAAAAAAAAAAAAAAAATTACCTATGCATATGTACTGTCAAAGAAAATGTTATAATTATAAAAATTAATTAAAAAAAATAAAATTAAAAAAAAGTTTAAATTAAAAAAAAAGAGATTAAAAGGAGTTTAGAAGTTAAAGAAGAGAGGTTGGGGGATAATTGGAGAAAGAAATGTGTGATGCAAGAAAATTATAAAAAGAGTCAGCAACTTGGTAAAAGAGACACAAAATATAATGAAGAAAATATTGAAGAACCTTAAAAACCAGAGTTGGCTAAATAGTAAAAGAAGCACAAAAATATACTGATGAGAACGCCTTAAAAAAGTAGAATTGGTAAAGTGGAAGTAAATGACTCCATGAGACATCAAGAAACAATAAAAACAAAATCAAAAGAATGAATAGAAGAAAATAAAAGAAAATGTTGAAAAATGACCTGGAAAATAGATCAAAGATAATTTAAGACTTTTTGGGGAAAAAAGAACCTAGACAAATCTTTTAAGAAATTTTCAAGGAAAACATCTGAGGATAAAATAGAAATTGAAAAAATCCATCAATCACCTCCTGAAAGAAATCTCAAAATGAAAACTTGAAGAAATATTATAGCCAAATTCCAGGGGGAATCTTTTAGGGGGGGGGAATGAATATTTAATGAAAAATAGGGCATTTCATGTAGTTTTGATGAAAACACTAGAATTGAATGGAAAATTTAATATTTAAGCAGAACTTAAGAAAAGTATAAAAAAGATAAACATGAAAAAGTAATCAGAAGGGACTTTGAAAATTGTTTATATTCCTTTATGGGAAAATGATTCATTTAGGTCTTAAATACTTTATCATTAATAGGATAGTTATAAGGTGTTTAGTTGATGTCATGAATGTGATTCCAACATAAATGTTGGAATAATTTCCCTCCATCCACCCAAAATGAAAGGGTCAGAAAGAGGGAATGCACTGGGAGAAGGGAAAGGGGGAGATAATAAGGGAAAAGAAGAACACAAGAAGGATCTTTTGTAGTAGGAGAAATGGGGTAGAGAGTTTGTGTGAAACAGTTGAAATAGAGAAACACACACAAAATAAAAATAAAGGACTGGAGCAGAATTTATTATGATCCACCTGAGATTAAAAAAAAAAAAGGTAAGAGTAATAGTCGTGATCTCAAAGCAAAAGCAAAACTTTATTGTCAGGTTGTATCTGACTCTTCATGACCCCTTTTTGGATTTTCTTGGCAAAGATACTGGAGTGATTTGCCATTTCCTTTTCCATTCATCTTATAAATAAGGAAACTGAGACAGATAGAACCCTATAAATGACTTCCCCAGAGTAACACAGATTTCATTCAGGAAGATGTGTGTTCCTGATTTCAGTGCCAGCACTCTATCCATTATGCCACCTAGCTGCAAAAATAATCCTTATTAAAAGGAATGAGCAGAGAAATTACATTCTGCTAAAAGTTATCATAGACATTGACGTATCATGAATTAAAAACATGTATGCAGTATCCAGATTTTTAAAAGGAAAGTTAAATTATTTACAAGAGGAAATAAAAAGAAAAACTATGTGGGGGATCTCAATTTTTCCCTTTCAAAATTAGGTAAAGCTAATCATAAGATAAGTTAAAAAAAGAAGTTAAGATGATGAAAAGAATTTTAGAAAAGTTAGATATGATAGACCCTTTGGAGAAAATTAAATGGAAATAGATGAGAGTATACCATTTTTTCAGCTGTACATGGCACTTTCCCCAAAATTGACTATTAGGACACGAATATGCAGAATAGCAGAAATGTTAAAAGCATCCTTTCCAGATTATTATGCAATAAAAATTATATTAAACAAAGGACCATGTTACCAAATTAAATATTAATTGGAAACTAATAATCTCATCCTAAAGAATTAGTAGGTCAAAGAACAAACCACAGAAGCAATAAACAGTTTCATTAAACAGGACAACAGTGAGACAACATCCCAAAATTTAGGGACCCAAAATAGCACATAGAGGAAATTTTATATCTCTAAATGCTTATATCAGTAAAAGCAAGAAAGGGTAAATTAATAAATTGGGCATTCATTTAATTAAAAAAAAAAAAACTAGAAAAAGAAGATTAAATTACCAAATTGGAAATCCTGAAAAATCATTAAACTAATAAATAATAGTAGGAGTTGGTTTTATTTTAAAAATAATAAGATAACTAAGCCTTTTGTTAATTTTGGTTTTAAAAAAGAAAGAAAACAAAATTACCATCATCAGAAATAAAAAGAATGATCCATCAAGAAAATGAAATTAAAGTAAATTTGACTTATTTAAGTGAAATGTGTGAACATTTACAAAAAAATATAAACTGTTCAGATTAACAGAAAAGGTAACAGAATATTTAAATAACCCTACTTTTTAAAAAAAGAAAAACAAGCCATCAATGAGCTCTATAAAAAAAATCCACAGGACCATGTGGATCATATGTGAATTCTTCCAAGTATTTAATTAATTCTATTTCCAATTAACTCCAAACAAATGTTGGGAGGGATGTGAGAACATTGAGACACTGATTTGTTGTTGGTGGAGTTGTAAAAAATTTTGTAAAAAAAAAAAAGGCTGCATTTTGAAGAACAATTTGAAATTTGTTCAGACTCTGCCTAAAACCCTTTGTATATATCTTTTGACCCAGATTATCACAACTCTTTTAGTGGTGGCCCATCAATTAGGAAATGGCTGAATAAGTTATAGTTTGTGATAGTGATGAAATACTATTGTGTTATAAGAAATGATAGTCAGAGATACTTTCAGAAAAACCTTGGCGGTATTACATGAAGTGATGAAAAGTGAAATGAGGAGAACCGGGAGAAGAGTGTACACAGTAACAGCAATACTGTACTGTGATCAACAGTGAATTACTTTGCTATTGGATCAGTTTAGGTTACCAGGTCTTGTATATATATATTTAGAGAGATGTATGTTTTCTCTGAATGGAGGCTCCTTGAGAGCAAAGAAAGATTGCTTTTGAACTTAGAAAGTCAAAAGGCCTAGCCCAGTACCCAGAACATAATGCTTACCTCTCTCTCCCCCTCTAACGTAATAGCTAGTTTTTAAAAAGAATAGCATAGTATAGTTGAAGTATCATTAGACTTGAAATTAGGAAAGATCTAAGTTAGAATCCTTTCTTTTACTGAATCGTGGACTAGCCTCTTTGTCAGTCTATGTTTCCTTATGTATAAAAAAGAGATCCTACTTAAAATGTCTCCCTTATAGGGCTATTGTAAGAAGGAATTGAGGTGATCTAATATCCACTCTTATTGTTATCAGAAAAATGAGCCTGTCCATTTAGTATAGAACCCTTCTCTTCTAATTAGACTTTTAGATCTGAAAGGGCTCTTACAAAGCCCATCAAATTCAGAAGCTGGCAGTCCTGTAAGAAAAAAGAGCCATTTTGGAGTAATAGTCTTTAAAAATAACTTTTTGAAGAGCCATATCATTTGGATTGACCAGTAATTATTTGTGGTTTTCAGGAGCTATTTATTATCCTAAACATATGTGGCCTAGGAATTTTGAAAGAGTCCAAAAGATCTCCTATAATAATTTTCTATTATAATGAATATTAATACATTAAACGTATTAGTTTAGCTAATTGTTATGTTAAAGGCAAGAAGAACCTGGCTCTGAGACAGAAAGAGGTGAGATGTAGCAACAAACCAGGACTGTTTGTAGAATGGGGGGCAATGACTAAGGAGGGGAGAGAGGACTAGCTTCATGGACAAGATGGTCAGCAAGAGAATGCCAGATCTCAGCTTTGCATGCTTTCAAAAGGATTCACTCAAGTGAAAACAAAGTAATCACAGAATTATATTAGCATTGATTCAAGGATGCTTTTCAGGGCCATTTGAAAATTAGGACAAATCAGTGCCTACACTTTGATTTTCCTTATCCTCTTGAACACAAGTAGTGTTTAAATTCTTGGTTGCATTTTTGCACAGTTCTGAATGCTAACTAACTCAACAGAAATCTTGCAGTCACATTCATTTTTCTCTAGTATTTAAAATTCAAGGATTGAAAAACATTGGGCTGTTTATAGGTTGAACCCATGTTCCTCTTTGTGTCCCTAACACATAGAACATAGGTGTGTTAATTCATTAAAAGTTGGTGGAAAAGCCAGAGAAGCAGTCTAAAATGAGTGTGGCCTTGTGGGAGGTGATGTGATATCTGTGGTCCAAAAAGGTAGGAATAGAAGCAGGAGGGAGTAGTGTTATGAAAACCTAGAGAAGAGAGAAAATGTTTTAGTTATTTGCATTTTTTCCTTTATTTTTTTAAACATTTTTTCCTAAAATATTTTGTTTTAATCCCCCCTTATCCTCCCATTCCAACTCCTTGTTCTCATTTGAGAACACAAAAAACCCAAAACTTATTATGAACATATATAGTCATAAAAACAAATTTCTACATTGGCCATGTCCAAAAAAAATTTTGAGTCATTCTACATCCTCTACGTCCTTCACTTCTCTGTTGAGAGTAGTTAGGGGTAGGCTTTCCATTATTAGTCCTCTGGAATTCTGCTTGGTCATTATATTGATAAGAATTCAGCACAAGAGTTAATATTCTATCATATGTATAAACCATAAGTTGGGCATTCAATTGCCCAGTTTATGGGTGCTCCCTCATTCCTTGCCATTTTTGTCACCTCAAAAAAAAAATCAATTCATAGGATTTGTTTTGCTTAGAACTCTTTTCTTCCCCTTAATCTAAACTCCTTCTAATTATCCCTTTTCGCCATCTCTTCTTTCTTCTTATTTGGGTGAAATGTATTTCTCATCGCACGTGTGTGCATGTATATGTGTGTGTGTGTGTGTGTGTGTGTGTGTGTTCTTTTGGTATGTTCAGATGAGAGTAAGGTTCAAGTGTCAACTACTCCCTTCCATACCTTTCCTTTGTATAAATGTCTACTCATGATTATGTGAGGCAATTAAAAACTTCCTTTCACTCCCTCCCTCAATATATTTTTCTTTCCCTCATTTTCCATTCTTAAGATCATCAAGATATAACAGAAACACTCTTAGGTATGGTCTAATTGAACTCTCCCCAATTTTTTTTTCTTTGTTTTATATTTTCTTCTATTTTTTCAGTTTTTTGGCTTTGTTTTAATATTTCTTGTTGCTTCATAAAGTCGATGGCTGCTATTTGGTCTTTTCTCATTTTCAGAGTTTGGTCAGGCAAAATTTTATATCTCTTATGACAAGCTACTAATTTTTTCAATTTTTTCTTTCTTAGCTCTCATTTCTTTTCCAGTTTCTTACTCAAATGGTTCTCATTTCACTTATAAAACTTTTTTCTTTTTCACTCTTGCTTCATCTCTTCCAGAAATTCTGGTTAAGTTTGTGCTTCAACTATTTTTTTACTCGGAGACTTTAGTGGTAGGTGTTTTGGAGTCATTCCTTCTGTGTTTATTGCTTGAGGTTTCTGGCCATGTAGTAGGTTTTGTTGGTCTATCCGTCCTTCCAGCCTACTTTCTCACTTCAGACTTGAGGTTGGGGCTCTGCTTTCCACATTTCTGGAGGGAAGATTGGGGCTTGTCCTGTTGCTGCTTCCTTGGAGTGTTATGTTATTCCAGGGTCTGAAGGGCAGACTGGAACCCTGGAGATTTTCAGTGCCCTCAGAGTGATATAATTTAGGGCAAAGTCTGGTTCTTGCCCTTTTTCTCTGATCTCTACAAATACCTGACTTAGGTTTGAGTCTGAGAAGAGTAGATGCTGCTGGACCCAGCCACCCTAGCTAATTGGAAAGCTCTTATTGATTCTGAGCGGCAGAACTATAGGCTTCTTGGTTTGTATTCTTATCTTGATTATTTCTCTGCAGGCTGAGTTAGATGGTAGAAATGAGACTATTCTAGGATTAAGATCTGAGCCATGCCTTGCTAACTTCCGTACTGGCTCCTTTTTCAGCACTATACCCTGGGCCTCCCTACCTGGCAATGACATTCCCTTCTGCAAATCCACTCTGAGGACTGACTTGTGCCAGTCGACACCTGTCTTGTTGCATCTAAAGCTGGCCAAATCCAGCTCTATGCCTGGTTCACAGTCTCTGTCATTGGGGTGGCCCGCTTTGGCATGCTCCCGGTTTGGTCCCATCCTACCTAGTGTCTACAGATCTTCCTGTCTGTCTTTCTGTCAATCTGGGCTAGCCCAAGTTTTTCTGCAATTCCCTTTCAGGATTTGGTCTGGTGCCTATTTAAGATCTGCTTGAAACATTTGGGGTGGGGAGCTCACTGTATGGCTTCCTGTCATTCTGCCACTTTAGCTTGGCTCCCGCTTACATTAATTTTTTCTAAGTCCAAGGATTGGATCAGTATTAGGATATAGGAATAGCTTGAACCCACAATTGAAGCCTGTCTTCCAATAAAAACCTGTATGTATATATATGTGTGTGTGTGTGTGTGTGTGTGTGTGTGTGTGTGTGTGTGTGTTTAAAGTACATGATTTGTTTTAGGGAGCAGATTTCTGAAGAATAGGTCAAGAAAATTTACTTCTCTTAGTTTGGATGTTTTAGCTTAGACTATGTTACAGTAGAATACAATAAATATTTATTAAGGTGCTAATGGTGGAATGGAATCTAAAGAATGCAGCTGATGGAAAGTGAAGAATTACCCTAGCTTTGGGGAGATTTTTGCTCCATCCAGAGGGGCTCAGACCATTGCTACTAACTTAAGTATATTTCATCTAGATCCTGTCATGTTTCATTGGCATCTAGTCTAGTAACTGGGTGACTACTAAAAGGTAATTTGGAAATTCTGAATTCTAAAATGGGAATGGCTACCAGCTTGGACATAATATTCTCTTGAGAAGGCTTTTTGATTGTAGAGTCTCCTGGCTAAGGAAAGAAAGTTGATTTCTGAGATCTGTGCAGTCAGGGCACTCCCCCTGCCTGCCCTGCAAGAATGCAGGCAGAGGAGGACTCCATGCCATTAGGCTGTTCCCTTTGACCAGTAGAGTTTGTATAAATCCCTTTCACATTTTTGTCTTTGTTTCTTCTTTGTAAGATTTATTGAAATTTATCTTTGCAGTGTTTGTGTTAGCCTGTGTTCTTGGCAGAGCTGGTGATCCCTCCTATGCACACAAACGTACCCTCAATTAGCTAAGCCTTTCCGAAGTTTTATAAACTAGAAGCACACAAAGTTATTTTTTGTTTTTGATGGGCAAGAATAATCTCAGCTCCCTTGGGCATAAAATAGTGACGTTATTTTGAAGTGTTTAAACTGCTTGAAAGGGCATTTCTGTGGTACAGCTTGGTATGAGACCATGTAGTATATGGAAAAAGTATTCTCTCTCTTTCCCTGCTCTTTCTCTCTCCCTCCTTCCCTTTTTTCTCTCTTCTTTCTTCCTTCTCTCTCCCTTCTTTCTTCCTTCCCTTCTCTTTTTCTCCTCCCTCTCTTCTCTGTTTGTCTGTCTCACTTTTTCTTACTCTTTCTCTCCCTCTCCCCCTCCCTCTTTTTTTTCTCTCTGTCTCTGCCTCTATTTTTCTCTGTCTCTGTTTTCTCTCTCTGGCGTATTTCCTCATCCCAGAACCTGGTGCACACTCATTGAACATGAAGGCCCATTATGTACAGAGTTGTAACTAATTATGCAAACCTATGATAAGTAGTAGAGTCCTTCCTAGCTTCACCTCATACAGAGTTTGTGATGCACTATCACCCTTCTTAGAAGGGTTTGCTTCATTGCCACAGTAAAAATTGTGACAGTGAAGGAAGGGCTCAGTCTTATAGGATCTCATAGTCATTTGGTTCTGTAACAGGATGGAATTTAATATTACAGATGGTAAAATTAAGGCTGTGAACTAAAACCCTACCTCTTTCTTCCCTGTCTAGCTTTCTACTATTCTGCCTTGTACATATCTGGCTGGCCTCTGCTGAACACAACATACAGCTTTTGAGTTTGCCTGATGGCAGAAGCTTCCTTTCTTAAAGCCTCTTGGTCCCAGCAGTAGGACCAGAAAATGCCTTCTCTTCCTGCCAGTTGCTGAGCCTCCCTCAAGGACAGGGATCTCTTGGTTTGCCCATTTTCACCTTAAGAGGAGAAGGAAACAGCAGAGAGTGCCGTGGTTGTTGTTGCCAAAGGGTTTTCTCTTTATTCCTCCCATTTTAACTAATTTATGGCTTATATTAAAAAAGGGCTGAAGAATCACTTGAGAAATGCATGTGATTTAATGAGAAAAAGCCATTTTTATTATTGATATGTTCCATGGCTACTTTAGCCCCAGTAACAGCATAATGTTTTTTCTTCCTTATTACTACTTGTTTTATCTTGTTCTCCTTTAGATAGTTGGGTAGAATTAGTTTGGTCATTTTCCTTTATTCTCTATGCTACCTCATTTTGTTTCCTGTTTCTTAATTCTGTAGCTAATGACTTTAAAAGTCAGGCCCTGTGATTAATTGGGTTTTATTATCTTTCATTAAGTTCATGAAACATTTTGTTGGATTTTATTTCCTTTGTATTACAAGAAGAACCATTCTTTGGGCAAGACAAATTAGTCTGAGTTTCATTCTTTAGAGGAAGATAAACCATACTCCTGTGGGTTCTTGGAAAACGGAACAGCCCTATAACTTTGGGAAGTGGGGATCAAGGAGAGAGGTGGAGACCATCACCAACTGGCCCCAAGATGCTTAGCAGTGAACTTGTGCATGGCAGTGGGGTTACTAGGAAAGTAGTGCCTTCCCCCCCCCCCCACTTGCTGGAATTTCTCCCCCTCTGATTGCTTCTTTCCCGTGCCCCCCCCCCCCAAGTCTGGATTTTATCATTTTGAAGAGTTTTTAAAATGTTAAAGGGAAGGTGTTTTGGGGATCACATTGAATTTTGTCCTGTGCCCCCACTACCTCCTAGGAGAGTCTTGATTCTGTCTCATATCCTTTGTAAAACTCATATAAATTCTAGGCAGTTCCCTGGAGGCTGCTGTTTCCAGTCTTGACTGTTATCAGCTTAAAAGATTGGAATGATTACCTTTTTGAATTACTAGGAACTAAAATTTCTAGCTCCACCTCTCCTGGCTCAAACCAAAGTTCTGTATTTCAATAGCCCTGATACTAAGCAAAACCACTTGAGTTTCTTGCTATAAACATGCATTAGGAATTTTTTCCAATGTAGCAAAGCAGTATCTTAAACTTAGATATTGTTATAATAAAAACATTTGGTTTATGCAGGCCCTTATTGGCTTTAGATTAAAAAGGTCCCTTGGTCCTTTCCCCTTCTCTTCTTGCCCTGAAGGTCAGATGTGTGGTTTTTGTTGGGAGTGATTTTAATCTCACTAGTTATTAACGATAGTTTTTCTACTTATGAAATGTTTGAGAATAATTTTTTATTAGACTTAGTCTGAAGAGAAATAATTCATTACCTCGTAATAAGATCCTTTTTTATTAGGGCAGTTTGTTAATTGACTTGTGCTAATTTTATGAAATCTTTAGTCCTAATCATGGTGACGAGTATCAAATATGTTCAAATTTGATAGCTATGTAAGGATTGAAAAACCAAACCAAACCATCCAGTATATGTTTCTGAAATATCATAAGAATGTGCTAGTCTGTTGTTATGCAGAATGTAGAAAGAACATTCTTCTGTTTGTATGAACTGCTGTACAGATACCTAAGGAGATAGTTTTGAATCCAAAAGTAGGAAGGTTTCTTGGAGGAGACTTACTCTGCTTGGCCTCAGAGAACAGTAGATGGAGAAGCTTCAGGAGTCAAAAGAAAAAAAGTTTCCCATCCTTTAAATGCAGAAATAGGCTTTGTTAGGAGATCATTTCTTCTCCCTCACTGGAACCTGATGACTTCTTGTTAAGGTTATTACAAGGAGGCTATACAGATTTGGATTGGCCTATGGGACTTTTAGATTCAGTTTGAGCTTGCTACACTCATAATGGAGTTAAGATTGTAGAAGATCTTTCATTGGTAAACTCCCTTTTCCATATATTTTTTTGTGGGTATTGTTATTTTAAACTAAATTTCAAATTGCTTTTGCCCTTTGGAAGTGTCTGGAAGCATTTTTGTCTAGCACATGAGTTATGTGAAATAAGAATTAGAAAAATTACAGCTTAACAAATATTTCCATAAACTACTCGTGATGGAGGTAGATTTGTTAAGGTTTACAAATTACTTTTAAGATGAAAGTTGCTAAGTTGTTATGGTTATGCATGGGAGTTTCTTGATTTCTCCTGGATGTTCCTCCCTTTGCCCTATAGCTGGATATCAAGAGTCAACATGTTCAACCAGTGAAATGTTGGCCACTGCCAGCATGACATCAGCATCATAAAGCTTGAGTGGTTAGTCATCCCCTGAGACAGGGCATGGTTTCTGGCAGCTTGTGAAAGCATCTTTTTCCAAAGTCTCCCTTCCCAGCTCTGACATATACCATAGGAATGAAGTTGGGAAATGTTCCTCTTTTTCTTGGAGGCTCTGAACATCTCATTCCCATACTAGTTCTGATGGAAAGGGAGAAAAAAAACTTTTCTTTTCTTTGGGGAACTCTCTCTTATACCCAAGTATTCTGGAAATGATGGCCTAAATTCCTATAGTAAGTGAGGGAGGAGTACTTGAAAGCAGTAGGGTTCATTGGCATAATAGACTTGGAATCAAGGGACCTGGATTTGAATCTTGGTTCAGAACTTTGACCGTGTGACCATGATTGTATTATTTAACTTCTTATAGCCTTAGCCTTCTTATCTATAAAATGGAGTCAGAAAGGCAGTGCAGTCGAGTGGCAGAGGCAGGGCTGGTATCTTTAGTCAGAAAAATCTGGATTCAAATTCTACCTGTGTGTCACAAACACTAGCTGTGTGACTGTGTGCCATGTGCACTCTGGTGTAGGTCATCCACCTCATGACCTGGACCATCTTAGCTTGCTAGATGGTTTCCCTTGCTTAGCTCTGTCTCCCCAATCCAGTTCATCCTCCACTCAGAAGTAAAATTGATCTTCAAGCACAAGTCTGACTACATCACTGTCCTTTTTAATAAAATCCTTTTTATTGCTTCCATATCCAGATATGAAATCCTCTGCTTGGTATTGAAAATCTTCTATTACCTGGCCCCCTCCAACATTTCTAGTTTTCTTACATTTTCTTCATCCTCATGGATTTTTTGATCCAGCTATTTTTACCTTCATGCTCTTCCTAGAATATGACCCTCTATCTCTCCTGTCCACACAGTTTTTTCTGGCTGTCCTTCCATCCCTGGAAGGCTCTCCCTCTTCATCTTTGCCTTCTGGCTTCCTGGGCTCCCTTCAAGTCCCAGGTAAAACCCTCACCTCCCAGTTCTAATTCTTCTTAACCTTAATGTTTTCTCACTGCTGATTATATCCAGTTCTTGTTGGTACACAGGGATTTATTGTGCTATCTCCTGTTATACTGTGACAAATAGTAAGTACTTAGTAAATGCTTACTGACTTATTCTCAGAATGAATTCACAGGACTCTGAGACTGTAAAGGACTGGAAAGGACCTGAGAGATTATTTAGGGTTAGATGAGGGAAACGAATAAGGAAAATGAAGCTTGGAGAAGTGATGTGACTTTGAGCCCAAGGGAAGCAAGGAGCCTTGGATTGTTATTTGTCATAGAGTATTCTCAGTGAATTACTTCTTTGTCTATTAAGTAGATTTGAAGACTGCTTAAGTAACTGACTAATAAATAAATACCTGTTAAATTGGATGCATTGTCAAGAAGATTGGTTCTGGAGTCACAGAACCTGAGTTCAAATTCTACCCTTGCCTGCTATGGGCAAATCATTTCATCATCGGGCTTCAGTTTCTTAATCAATTAAGGAGCTTCCTTCCAGCTTTGTTTTTATAGCCTGTGATTAGAATTGATGCAGTCTGCTTGTCAGTGTAAAGGCAAGCAATTCCATTAGACAAAAATCAAATATAAAAATTGTACAGGATGAATGGCTGCTTAAGTAATATGGAAGGAGCTAACAGAAGTTTGAGTGAAACATGGAATCTTCATCTCATTTTCTTTTTCTTTTTTTAATGAAAATAATAATACTACTATCTGGCCGGCCTGCCTGCCTCACAGAATTTTAATGAGAAAACCTGTGTGAAAGAGCACACAGGGTGAGCAATGAACAAATGTAAGGGAATGTTACCATCATTGCTTCAATCTTGAAATCGTAAGTTCATTTCACAAAATAATTCAAATTTATGTAATGATTATCTCGAATATTTTGAATGATGTGACAGGAGTTCAGAAAACTGATATTTTTCTAGTAAAACTTTTGGTGTGAATGTTCATGTGTATATGAATGTTTGTGTGCCAATATATATATACGTTCCCCATCTTGGGAATGTGTGTGTGCACATATGCACACACACACAATTAAATGGATGATGGTACAAGTGATGTGATTCAGATGTGGATTTCCTGTCTGAGCTGAACATATTTTTTCAATTTTATGTTATTCTATCCCATCTTCTTATCCTTTCACTTTATTAGACTTTTTTCTCCCACTTATATCATGACTGGAAATCACAGAATATGTTTATACTCTAGAAATTAATTTATTGATTAGATTAACTTGCATCTATTTTCTTATCTCCCAACCTTTTTTGCCTGCAGTGGGGACGTTGGTGGGGGTAAATAAAATGTGATTTAGCTTTACTTATTTCTCAGAACAAGACAAAAGACTTGAATTGGCTTTGGCTTCTTTTTTTGCTTTGGGAAGAATAGGTTTTTGGACCTTTTCCTATTCCTCCCTCTGAGGAATACTGCGTTATTGAGAAATGTTTAACCTCGTGGACTTGATCTGGGTTTGGAAATTTGCCTAAGGCAACTAGAAGTTGGCAGTGTTTTTGACCCAAATTCCCCTCCTAAGGGTATATAGGGAAAGGGGCTTTTGTCAAGACCTGCCAAAACTGAAAGATTTTGATTGGGGAAAGTTTTTGTAAAAAGGCAAGAGAAATGTATTTCTGCATTCCCCTGAAGGTATGTGAGGGAACTCTCTGAAGATAATTTTCAGGTATTCGATATTATTTTAAGTGAAAGCTTAGAAAGGTCTTACCTAATAAATGTAATTCAAAACTGGACAAGAAGGCTGAGTTTTCCACGTATGTGGTGGCAATGAGAGAGCTTTGATTGAATGAGTTTACTCTGTAGATGGATAAGAAAGAGGAGGTAAGCTGGGAAGCGTCTGGGCAATTTAAAACATTTCATTTAGAAATAATAGCCTTAGGAAGTGATAGAATCTTTGTAGATGGTGGGAGAATGTGACATTATAGTCAGCTCTGGATTGTCCTGATTATCTATGAGATTATCTATGGGGACTTTCCTTGACAAATCATTCTTTGAAAAAAATTTTGACACTGAAGTACTCTGTTTAAACAAATAGAATCTTTGCCATGCAAAAACTAAAAATGAAGGCATTTTGATTAAAACAAAACAAAACTGCTGAGTGAAACGAGCAGAACCAACAATGATACTGTACGAAGATGTATGCTGATGGAAGTGGATATCTTCAACATAGAGAAGAGCTAATCCAATTCCAATTGATTAATGATGGACAGAATCAGCTACATCCAGAAAAGGAACACTGGGAAATGAGCGTAAACTGTTATTTTTACCTTCTGAATCCAATTCTTCCTGTGCAACAAAAAATTCGGTTCTACACACATATATTGTATCTAGAATATACTGTAATATATTTAACATGTATAGGACTGCCTGCCATCTGGGGGAGGGGGTTGGGGGAGGAAGGGAAAAAATCTGAATAGAAGTAAGTGCAAGGGATAATGTTGTAAAAAATTACCCATGCATATGTACTGTCAAAAAAAAAAAGTTATAATTATAAAATAAAATAAAAATTAAATTATATTAAAAAAAAAAAACACAAAACAATGTGATCTTACATTTGGGAAAGATGTGGGCCAGCAGATTTTTTTTAGAATGCACCCACATTACTTTAGATTTGTCTTTGGTACTGTTGATTATTAGAGGAATATTGAATAAGAGTTGGAGAAGGGGAAAATTGTAATTGTCCTCTGTTTTCTCATGTGTAACTGAGTTCATTGTAAGATATTACAGGTAAAAACTACCTTGTTGCCTCAAGTCAGTTTAGCTGGGAACTTTTGGGTCATATGATTTTGACTAGCAGATCCAAACATATATTCCAGGCATTATGGTCTTATTTCCAAGTGAATAGTGCATGGGGAAATCTCACTTTGGAAAAGGCATGGCAAAGTTCTCTTTTCATAGTCAGCTCACAGGTTGGAAAGATCCATTCCTATGGCAGCTAAATGTCTTCTTGGAGAGTCATCCAGTCTCTACTATCTGTACAACAAGAAGCTATCTCTCTTAGCTTGTTCCCTGAAGCTAATACTGTTATCTAAATTGGGTACTTCCATGACCATCTTCTTCATTCGGGTCCCCTTCCTACCTTTTAATTTTGCCTGTCATGTGTCATTGAAATTGCAATATTGATTCAGAAACAGTTAGGTCCATATTATGAGGTCTGTGCCCTCATAGAAAATGTCATTGCTTATCAGACACAGACTCATAAGAAGTAGGAAGGGACCTTTGAAGCCATCTAGTCTGGTCACTTCAGCGTGGCATCCAAATGGCCCTTCCAGATGCAGATGGGCTTTCACTGTAAGGAAGCCTTAATTGTTCTGGAGTTTGTTCTTGTTTTTGTTTTTTTGTTGTTTGTTTTTGTTTTTGTTTTTTTGTCTGAGGCAACTGGGGTTAAGTGACTTGCCCAGGATCACACAGCTAAGAAGTTAAGTGTCTGAGATCAAATTTGAACTCGGGTCCTCCTAAGTTAAGAGCTGGTACTCTACCCACTGTGCCACCTAGCTGTCTTGGTGTTTCTTTTCTATCAAGTTTCAGTCCACTTCTCTGAAACACCTGTTTGCTTCTAGGTCTTCCCTTTGAGGCCATGGGCAACTTGTACATGGCAACCCTTCAAGGACTTGAAGAGACCGATCATGCTATTCTGAGTCTTGTCCAGGTTAAACTTGCATAATTCCTTCAATCAGTCCTTCCACAGCATGTTCCTGAGATTCCACACTATCCTGATTACCGATCTTCTCAATGTCCTCTCTAACACAACACAAGACATGCAGTCTCCAGTGCCAGTCATGATTCCTTCCTTAATTCAGCCTGTCATACTTGCTTTCTCCTCATATTGAATTCGCAATTCTTAGAATTCCCCAGAATTTTAAAGACTTTTTGCGTGCCTTTTGTTGTTTACTCCACTATTGTCCTTCCCTTTAACAAAAGTTTTGCACAATGAGCCACTAGCAATGTGACTTTTTCTGACTGTGTATACAGCATTCTGGATCCTTAGTTTCCTATCTCTACTAAAAGGAGAAAAGTTGGTTCTGTATGACTCCAATTTGTTATTGCACTTAAATTTAGCTGCCATTTGAGCTTGGTTTTGTATAGGAAGGGAGACCAATTAGGAGTTTATTACAGTGATCCAAGGAAGAATTGGCTTGGGTGGTGAGTGGATCAATGGAAAATTAAGCACAGATATAAAGGAGTAAAGGATGGATACTGTCTTTTCATGTCTTCTACATTGTTGATGCTAAAGAAATGATTGTTGAATGACTGAAGTTTAATTTTGAATTAGTGCGAAGAATGAATGGGAAAGAGTTGAATGCTTGAGGCAGAAAAAGAACTAAAAAAAATCCCTAGCAGTCCAAACATGAAGTTGTGAGGAAATGGATAAGGAACTGATTTGAAAAACATTTCAAAGAAAGAATTGTTAGGATTTGGTAACTTATTTATTATACGGGTGGAGAGGGAAGAAAGAGTCAAAGATAATTTTTAATATTTTGAGCTTGAAAGGGCCTGGAAACTGATTATAACAGTAAATGATTCAGGAAATTTGTGAGAAAGCACTAGTTTTGGATATTGATTAATTTAGACATGTTAAGCTTGGAGTGATTGTGGGATGGTTAGAGCATTTATTAAACTTATCGTATGTCTGTGCTAAATGCTAGTTATACAAATACGAAAAAGTAAGACAGTCCCTGCCCTTAAGGAACTAACATTCTACTGAGGGAAGACAACACATAAAAGAAAGCTAGAAAGGTGAAGAGGAGTTTCAGTGAGGCAGGATAAACACAAAAATCCATCAATCAGGGCTCCAAGGCCCAGAGTTCTGATGATATAGAAGGCAAGGAGGCGAGAGTGCAGGCAGCAAGGAGTAAGGATGGTAGGGGGAGTAGCTTAGAGGCTTAATCTTTGCCTAGTGAAGTGAAAGTTCATGTATCAGATCTTGATGCCCACCATTCCACTGCAGATGATAGGAAACCTGGGTTAATTAATGGCTTGGAAATGCAAGAAATTGGAGCCAGAGAAATTGATTTGGGCATTATTAACATAGAGTTGAAATTTGGAGTCATGAGAAATGAGTCATTTGAGGGAGTAGTTATTGAAAAATAGAATACAGATAGTGAGCTAGAAGTCAGCAAGAGTTGACTCCCAGGCCTATTTCTGATCCAGAGTAATTGGGTAAACCGAGGCAAGTTTCCCACAACACTTGAAGACTACAGATTATTAAGTAATCACCAGGCTGTGTTGGTAGGCATTTCCTCAGTCAGACTTCACTACATGTATGGCACCACAAGATTGGACACCCCCCATTCATGGGGGGAAAAAATATTGTTGCAGAGTAGTAACACCCCTCCCCTAGGGGACAGTGCCCCCTTGTGGGGGTGAAAAGAGGCAGAGAAACTGATGAACTAGGATGAGAGTTGGAAAGGCAATCAGAGGAGAGGAAGAATTCATTAAGGTTCACAATTTGCTATGGGAAAGTAGAGGAGCCCATGATCTTGTATTTGACTAAGCAGGAAGTCAGGAGAATAGCAGGAACAGAATTTAAGGCTAAGTTGGGGAGAAGCCAATGGAGAAAGTGATGGAAGAAGAGAAAGAGCAGGAGCAGCAGGCAGCAGCCAGCAGCAAGGTCTTCAGGAAGGAAAATGAGATGAAAGCATGGATGAAAGGAGTAGCCTGGGAAGGAGGCACAGGCAGCTTTCTTTGCAACTTCAGGAAAGAATGAGAGGGTGAGGAAGAATGAGAATGTGGCAAAGAAAATAGTTGTAGGAAAAGTTATCAAACTCTGCATACCCTTTGATCCAGCAGTATTTCTACTGGACTTATATCCCAAAGAGATCTTAAAGGCTGTTCTTGAGATCAGAAGGGAAATAATTTTGTCTCCCCCTCTCAAAGCATACAGTAGGCTAAAAGACTCATTCTAGGCCCTGATAGTGAAAGTGGGATAGACCACTAAGAACTCTTCCCCCATTGTTCTATAAATTAAAGGGGGCAGATGACCAGGGAGAGTTTAAAAGATAAATTGTTCTGCTTTCAAATCTTAAATATGGTTGTCTTTTGTCCTTTGGTCACCAATCGTGACATGAGGACAATGTCTTGCCTTAAGGTCTTCATAAAATTATAAGGCCAGCAAGAAATACTAAGGAATACAAGTTAAGGTTTTATTTTTAGTTTGTTTTCTAACCTATAATGAAGAGATGGATGAAGGGAGAAGGAAGAGCTACTTAACTTTTAATTTGTTTGTGTCTGTCCCTAGCCCCTAGCCAAGGAAAAAGTGTTTGGACTGGAAATAACATAATAAAAATGGTTTAATAAGTAGTTGAGAACCAAGCTAAGTAGAGAAATAATAAAAGAAGACCTGCAGCATTTGATGAGATCCTGTTATAGGGTCAAGATAAGCTACATCCCACAGGAACCAGTGGGAATGCAATCAACAAAACAACACTAAAGGAAGCCAGATATATTAAATGTAGTGAATGGAGAGTCTCAATCCCAGAGTCAGTGTAGAAAACACATTTCTCTCAGCAGAGAAGTGTGAAATAGTTCACATGCTGTCTGTGGCAGCTGCTATGTTGGTAGATTTTGTTCATCTGTTTGTCTTGTTCATTATTACAATGGAAATCTCTGAAGGGTGGGGTGATATAGAGGTATGAAAGCTATAGTATATTGGAAAAAAAGATTGTATGTAATAGAAGACATCAATAAAACTTAAAAATTCTGAGCTTTCTTGTGTAATAGAAAACTTAGTATGAGTCAGTGGTATAATTTGGCAGCCAAGAAAGTGAATGCAGAATTAGGTGAGGAAGCCATAACCAGGCCTAAGTTGTTGAGAGAGCCATGGTCTAGAGTTTAGAGTTCTGGTGGCCTTAGTTTAGGGAAGACATTGACAAACTGGAAAGCACTTATCAGGAGAGTGAAGGATCTTCCATTTCAATCTGTGTGATAATTGGCTGAAGGAAGTAGAAGGAGAAGAGAACTTGATAGCTGCCTGTAAGACACTGAAGCCTTGTCGTTTGTGCTTGGCCTCTGAGAGATGAAGAACAAAGAGACAGATTGAAACTTGAATATAGGAAAAAATATCCTAACAATTAGTGTTATCTATAAGTAGACAAGGCTGCCTTTGATGGGAGGAAGTTTCCCTTTAGTAAAAGTTTTAAAGAAAAAGCCAGATGAGTATTTTTCTCATCTATAAATGAGAGCTTTCACCACGATAGCCTCTAAAGTGACTGACAATTCTGACTTGATCTTACTGGGTGATTTGTGCATATTCAGAGGAAAGACAGAAAGGTGCACAATCCACTTTATATACATATATAAGATTTTCAGCTATAGGGACTTATTGGAAAATCCTTTCTTCCTTCCTCCTGCTTAAAAAAGAAAAATGCTGAACATTTCATCCTTAGAAGAAAGTTGAAACATATTCATCATCAGCTAATGAAACTTGGGAACCAAAAAGATTAGAAGGTATTTATATGTGTTATTCATCAGGAGCTGGCAATCTAAAGAAACCTCATTAAGTGTTATTTGTGGGTAAGATGCTCAACAAGCCTCTAAGCCTTGAATTTGGAGTCAAAAGATCTGTCATTCACTGCTTTTGGATTCTTAGTAACCATAGCCACTTCTCTAGCTTTCATTACTTACTCATTCATGGGCTGTTTCTTTTCCTTTTCCTAGAATGTCCCTGGATTTTTCACTTTTGTTCTGGTCCTTACTTGCTGAAGCTTGGAGGGATGCCCATGACTCTGTCACATAATATCTGTGTGATTTTTCAGCAGATCACTTACCTTCTAGGTCTGTGTCTCTTAGCCTGGGCCTTCTAGGTCTTTGTAGTATAAGATCTTTGCCAGGACTCATGCATATATACTGTCAAAAAAATTTATAATTATAAAATTAAAACAAAAAAAAAAAAAGATCTTTTCCAGGTACAAAGACCTCTAGTACATTAGGCTACATTAGGAAAGTGTTTTGGGAAGTCCTTCTCTTTTCTTTTCTCCTAAATGTTCTTAAAGGAAATGTCAGAGGAGATATGAAAATATATTTGAAACACATAGTTCCCTCTTCTGTTACCATGGTATAATAATGAGGATATCCACATTCCTGTGTAAGTGATATTGAATTTGTTATAATACTTATTCAAGCCCTATTTCTCCTATCAGTATTAGCTGTCTTGCTTTTGCACTCCCATCAGGCAGAGACAGTGGCATCTTCTTTAGCTTGTAACTGTGTTACAGATAAAGAGCTTTTTAATTTAATAAATCTAGTTCAACATGTGTTCAGCTTATATATTTAAAGTCCCATGCTAGATGCTGGAAAGTGAGGGTGAGAGTGGGAAAGGAAGATAAAAAGATTGAACAGAATTTTTTCATTATCTCTAAGGAGCTTATAATTTGGCAGATATGATTTTTTTTGGCACATTGCAGATGCTTTTTTTTAAATTTTTTAAATTAATTTTTATAATTATAATATTTTCTTTGACAGTACATATTCATAGGTAATTTTTTTTTTTTATAACATTATCCCTTGTACTCCCTTCTGTTCCAAATTTTTCCCCTCCTTCCCTCCATCCCCTCCCCTAGACGGCAGGCATTCCCATACATATTAAATATCTTATAGTATATCCTAGGTACAATATATATGTGTAGAACTGAATTTTGTTGTTGTTGTTGCAAAGGAAGGATTGTATTCGGAAGCTAAAAATAATCTGGGAAGAAAAACAAAACAAAACAAAACAGTGCTCACAGTTTATACTCATTTCCCAGTGTTCCTTTTCTGGGTGTAGCTGATTTTGTCCATCATTGATCAATTGGAATTGGATTAGCTCTTCTCTATGTTGAAGATATCCACTTCCCTCAGAATACATCCTCATACAGTATCATTGTTGAAGTGTATAATGATCTCCTGGTTCTGCTCGTTTCACTCAGCATCAGTTGATGTGTCTCTCCAAGCCTCTCTGTATTCCTCCTGTTGGTCATTTCTTACAGAACAATAATATTCCATAACATTCATATACCATAATTTACCCAACCATTCTCCAATTGATGGACATCCATTCATTTTCCAGTTTCTAGCCACTATGAAAAGGGCTGCCACAAACATTTTGGCACATACAGGTCCCTTTCCCTTCTTTAGTATTTCCTTGGGATATAAGCCCAGGAGTAGCGCTGCTGGGTCAAAGGGTATGCACATTTTGATAACTTTTTGGGCATAATTCCAGATTGCTCTCCAGAATGGTTGGATTCTTTCACACCTCCACCAACAATGCATCAGTGTCCCAGTTTTCCCACAGCCCCTCCAACATTCATCATTATTTGTTCCTGTCATCTTAGCCAAGCAGATATTATTTTTAGACACTATTTTTCCTTGTAGGAATGTTTGTAAATTTCCTAATAATTTTGATCATGGTAATAATCTGGTCCCAAATATTTCTTAGCTGTGTGACCCTGGGTGAGTCACTTCATCCTGTTTGCCTCAATTTCCTTATATGTAAAATGACTGAACAGCCATAATCAGAACTTGTTGAATGGGGCTACTGAGGTAGCAGAATGTATATTCTCAGAAATCTCTCTCTCTCTCTCTCTCTCTCTCTCTCTCTCTCTCTCTCTCTCTCTCCCTCTCCCTCCCCTTCCCCCCCCCCCCCGCAGTTGGGTTAAATGACTTGCCTAGGGTCACATAAATTAAGTGTCTGAGGCCACATTTGAACTCAGGTCCTTCTGATTTCAGACCTAGTGCTCTGTCCACTACACTCCTTAGCTTTCCCATATTCTCAGAATTCTTAACAGGATCCATTTGCCGTTAGGATATTCACAACTGCTTCCATGGGATTTTTACCTTCTTCTGCTTGATTCTTTGATGTAAGAAGGTTTGAAGTTTCCTAAAAATATGTGTAATCCTCAGCAAGAGGGCCTTTCCATAGGAAATTCTGTGTGGTGGGAACTTTTTGATTTAATAAGATAAAATATTTTTCATGAAGTTGAAGTTGCAAAAAGACTGATGGGTAATTTCCTAGTAAAGGCTGGATAGTCAACTTGTAGATGGAGTAGAAGGGATTTTTTTTTCCAGATATGGTTTGGATTAAGTGATCACTAAAATTTCTTCCAATTCTGAAATTTTGCAATTCCAGTCACTTTCAATTAGGGAATGAAGTTTCTGATAACTCTTTATTGCTTTTAACCAGAAGCCATCACAAAACTCAAATAGTAATTTAGGCAACAATGCACATAGATTGTAATTTGTTTTATACTGTTTTGCTCTTTTGCCTCGCTGTGGCATATGTGTGGCTAGGGGTTCTTGAAGGCAATGCCATTGGAGTGTGAACTTTGATCGTCTATATTAGTTTGGGCTGTATGTTAAACATGTTAAAATATATATGTTAAAACCCAACATATGTATGCATACTTATGCAATTATCGTGCTACACAAGAAAACTCAGATCAAAAAGGAAAAAAAGAGAAAGAAAAAAATTCAAGCAAACAACAAAAAGAATAAAAATGCTATATTGTGATCCACACTCAGTTCCCACAGTCCTCTCTCTGGATGTAAATGGCTCTCCTTCACAAGATTGTTGGAACTGGTCATCTCATTGTTGAAAAGAGCCATATCCATATGAATTGATCTTTGTATAATCTTGTTTCTGTGTACTGTTCCTACTTCTCTATTTGTCAGAAAGTTTGCCTCCATGACATCTCACAAGATTGAACACCTGCTGTAGTGTTTCACCTTACAACCATCCAGAGGAATAGGACAGAAAAGACTTTGATAGTGCTATTTACATTCCTCATTATGCAGCCTCAGATAACAGCCGCTTCACAATATTGGATAAACTTACTGACCATGCTGTTGAGGGAAAAATAATCGTGTTCCCATAAAATAAAAAACAGAGAATTGTTAAGGACTATGCCTAAGTGTGAAGGGGCAGGTCAATTCTCCAAAAGTCCCCACAACTTTGAATCATAACACACTTGAAGGAATTGCAAAGCAGCCTTTACCAACGTAGATGTTGCTTGTGGAATGGGAACAAAATAAATAGGAGGCAAGAGGGAAGAGGAGAGAAGTTAGACAATGCAATAGTCTTTCAGTCTCTTTGTATCGTTATCATCCTCTCACATGAGGGGATCTATTCTGCTGGTCAGAATTATATCCCCAGCAGCCACTAGTAGGTTGCTCCTGGCTCTGCTCATTTCACTCAGCATCAGTTCATATAAGTCTCTCCAGGCTTCTCTGAAATCATCCTGCTGTTCATTTCTTATAGAACAATAATATTCCATTACATTCATATACCATAACTTATTCATCCATTCTCTAACTGATGGGCATCCACTCAGTTTCCAGTTTCTAGCCACTACAAAAAGGGCTGCAAAAAACAATTTATTTGACTATAAAAGTAGCAATAAGGATCCTCACACCAGAAACATGTATTGTGGATGTCTGAGAAGTACTGACAACTGTGGAGCAGGATTGGAAGTATTGTTTGGCCAAATAGTTTATGAGTTAGGGGCTCCCAGCTGATCTGTTGTGTTAAGTTTAAGCAAAGCCTGGATGATTGGCCACATGTTAATGACCATCATTACATAAAAAGAGGCAAGTTGCCCTCAACATTATGGATAACAGCATGTGGCAAAAGGCAAGAGAAAGATCTGGAAGATCCATAACCAGGGACCATACTTATTTTTAATTAACCTTTAATTAATTAAACCTTAAACATATCATTATATTTTCACTTTTACTCTGTGTAGACTTGTGTGGATATCAGTTAAGAAAGAGCATATTGAAAATCCATTATACAGAATACCATATTAGACATAAAGTGGAATAAGGAGAAAAGATACAAAAATGAAGTTATTGTCTTTCTTGTCCTCAGGGAATTTGTAGGTAGCTAGATAGACACAATATAATCAAAGTCCCAATTAGAAGTGTGGAAAAGACAAAAGATTATTAGAAGTGATCTCAATTTGGGGAATTTCATTAGAAATCCAGAAATGACTAAGTTCTTCATTCTGAGTTTTCATTTCAGCAGACTTCCCTACCATTTGGCTGTTGAGAGTTTTATGTGGTTGAACAGTTCATCTCCTTTGAACTGGTTTCATGCTGAGCCTCTCCAGCTTTAGTGAGAAAGGCTCCTTTTGTTTGGATCTTCCTTGTACATTGTTGATTGCATGTGATCTTCCCCTTAGATTTGTGAACTCCTTGAGTGAGACTATCTTTCCCCCATCTTTATACTTCCTGTGTGTAGCACATAGGAGGTGATTATTGTATGCCTCTTGATTGACTGCAAGAGTCTCTTATGGTACCCATGTTGGCTTGACTGCAAGAGTCTCTTATGGTATCCATGTTGGCTTGATGGGGCTATCAGTGGTTGCACTTTATTAGCTTCTCCAAGCTGGAATGAAGCCTCAAAGGAGTGCTTTGTTGGAAGCATCTTTAAAAGGTCAGTCCTCAGCCAAATTTTAAAGATGGGTTTGAATGATAGATTGCTTGTTACAAGCATTGTGTTGATCAGAGTTACTCCTTGGTGTATTGCAATGTGTCCCATGTCACTCAGCTTAAATAGGCTTTTGGGACATCCAAATCTGTTTAAGATATAATTTAAATGCCAATTCTTTTTTCTTTTTTTGTAAACTTTTTAAAAATTTATTTTAAATTACTTTTATAATTATAACTTTTTTTTTTGACAATACATATGCATAGGTAATTTTTTTTTTTTTTTACAACATTATCCCTTGTACTCCCTTCTGTTCCAAATTTTTTCCCCTCCTTCCCTCCACCCCCTCCCCTAGACGGCAGGCATTCCCATACATATTAAATATCTTATAGTATATCCTAGGTACAATATATATGTGCAGAACCGAATTTTGTTGTTGTTGTTGTTGCAAAGGAAGAATTGGATTCGGAAGCTAAAAATAATCTGGGAAGAAAAACAAAAACAAAACAGTGCTCACAGTTTATACTCATTTCCCAGTGTTCCTTTTCTGGGTGTAGCTGATTTTGTCCATCATTGATCAATTGGAATTGGATTAGCTCTTCTCTATGTTGAAGATATCCACTTCCCTCAGAATACATCCTCATACAGTATCATTGTTGAAGTGTATAATGATCTCCTGGTTCTGCTCGTTTCACTCAGCATCAGTTGATGTGTCTCTCCAAGCCTCTCTGTATTCCTCCTGTTGGTCATTTCTTACAGAACAATAATATTCCATAACATTCATATACCATAATTTACCCAACCATTCTCCAATTGATGGACATCCATTCATTTTCCAGTTTCTAGCCACTATGAAAAGGGATGCCACAAACATTTTGGCACATACAGGTCCCTTTCCCTTCTTTAGTATTTCCTTGGGATATAAGCCCAGGAGTAGCGCTGCTGGGTCAAAGGGTATGCACATTTTGATAACTTTTTGGGCATAATTCCAGATTGCTCTCCAGAATGGTTGGATTCTTTCACACCTCCACCAACAATGCATCAGTGTCCCAGTTTTCCCACAGCCCCTCCAACATTCATCATTATTTGTTCCTGTCATCTTAGCCAATCTGACAGGTGTGTAGTGGTATCTTAGAGTTGTCTTAATTTGCATTTCTCTGATCAATAGTGATTTGGAACACTCTTTCATATGAGTGGAAATAGTTTTAATTTCATCATCTGAAAATTGTCTGTTCATATCCTTTGACCATTTATCAATTGGAGAATGGCTTGATTTCTTATTAATTAAAATCATTTCTCCATATATTTTGGAGATGAGGCCTTTATCAGAACCTTTAACTGTAAAAATGTTTTCCCAATTTGTTACTTCCCTTCTAATCTTGTTTGCAATAGTTTTGTTTGTGCAGAAACTTTTTAATTTGATGTAATCAAAATTTCTATTTTGTGATCAATAATGATCTCCACTTCTCCTTTGGACACAAATTTCTTCCTCCTCCACAAGTCTGAGAGGTAGACTATCCTATGTTCCTCTGATTTATTTATGATCTCGTTCTTTATGCCTAAATCATGGACCCATTTTGATCTTATCTTAGTATGTGGTGTTAAATGTGGGTCCATGTATAGTTTCTGCCATTAAATGCCAATTCTTAAACATCAGTTTTTTTCAAATAAGTATTTTTAGTATACTTGATTTCTTTTGTAATATCATTTTGCTTTTTACTTTAAAAAAATTCATTTTCAGAAGGGAGAGATTCCTGGGTTTCACCAAACTGTCAAAGGCATCTGTGATAGGGCTGAGAACCTCAGCTTGAAACAGACAAGAGTCACCCTGTTCTCTGCTATTCTGTGCAAAAGGTTTAGGAGTGGGAGCTGTGTATAGATTTCAAATTGAAGTAAGAGGGCTTTTTAACTAAGAAACCAGACATTGCCATGCACAGTTCAGTGCTAACCACAGCATGTACCCTTACTTTCCCAGGAGCAAAGTCAGCCCTGTGTGTATTATATGTGGATTTTACATGTGAGACTCGGTAGGACTGTAGACGGACACATTTTTGGCATGCCAGGATGCTTCTCCTATTCTTGTCCTCCACAAAAGTATTGAGACAATGATTTTGGATTTCCTTGTGACTTTCAGAGGGCAACCAGTAACTCAGTGGAGAAGAGCATATGGGCTGTCGTCAGAAAGACCTGAATTTTCATTTGATCTCAAGACGTATTCTAGCTGGATGATGCTAGGCAAATCACTTAGCTTCTCTTTGCCTCAGTTTCCTCATCAGTAAAATGGGCTTAATAATAGCACATATCTCTCAGAGTTGTTGGGAGGATCAGATGAGATTCTATTTGTAAAGTACTCAGTACAGTGCCTAGCACATAGAAGATGCTATATAAATGCTAATTATTATTTCACTTGGACATCCTATTGCATACTCAAGTTAGGTAAAGTAATTCTTAGCTTCACTTGTCCTAAAGATATCTTATCAGTGGGATTGGAAAATAAAGCATTCTAGAATGAGCTAATCCAACATTTAAATGTGAGAGCCTTCTTTGCAGCACTGAATAATTATTTTTTAAATTAAAAATAGTACTTGGACTAGTCTTAAGAGGGAGAGGTAGGTGTGTGTGTGTGTGTGTGTGTGTAGTCTGTTCTTAGAATTGTGGAACTCATTCAGAATTTGAATTTGAGTTACAGCTTTTCAGAAAACACAGAGAACCCATTGCCTTAAAATTGCTCAAGATTTGTGTTAGTTCTCTTTTTCTTAACTCTGGTTGCAAGGGAAAATTCTAGAAATACTCAGGCATATTAATAATTAATGTATAAACCATAACCATTATAAAGAAGTTTCTTTTTTCTGAAGCAAGTCACCAAAAGGGATATGTAACCTTATTCCCCCATTACCAAACTGTTGTTGACATTTCATTTTTTTGTGAGACAGTCCACTTAACCCCCCCTAGTCACACAGTTAGGAAGTATTAACCCCCCCCTAGTCACACAGTTAGGAAGTATTAAGTGTCTGGTGTCACATTTGAACTCAGGTCCTCCTGACTACAGGGCTAATGCTCTATCCACTGCACCAACTAGCTGTCTCATACCTACACTGTTGTATAACAGCATGTTGGTGGATCTGCCTGACTCTAGTCTCTCTCCATTCATCTCTCTTCTATTGTCACAAGTGATTTTTTCCTCAAGCACAGGTCTAAACATGTCATCATTTCCTGTCACTTTTGGATCAAATAGTAAATCCACTATTTGGTATTAAAACTCTTTAATAACCTAGCCTCCCCCTACCTTCCCAGATTTTTTATTCTAAGCTTCCTTTCTGCCATGTACAATTCAATTAACAGTGGCCTCCTAACTATTCCACAAACAAGATACCCATGTCCCGACTCGCCATTTTCTCTGGCTTTCTCCCATCCCTGGAATGTTCTCTCTCCCTTTCTCTGCTTCCTGGCTTCCTTTAAATCCCAAGTAAAATTTCATCCTCTTCAAGAAATCTTCCCTAAACCCTCATAATTCTAATGCCTTCATTCTCGTAATTATTATTTTAGTACATTTTTTATATTTTAATTTTACCCAATTGCATATAAAAACAAATTTTAAATTCATTTAAAAATAATTTGAGTTCCAAATTTTCTACCATCTTCCCCCCCTTTCATTGAGAAGGCAAGCAATTTGATAGAAATTACATATGTGCAGTAATGCAAAGCATATTTCCATATTAGTCATGTTGTGAAAGAAAACAGACGCCCCCAAAATCAAAACAATCTAAGCAAGATAAATTTTAAGGAATATACATCAATCTTCATTCAAACTTCTATCAGTTCTTTCTCTGAGCATTTTTCCTCATGAATCCTTTGAAATCATCTTGGATCATTGTTTTGATAATAATAGTTAAGTCATTCACAGTTGATCATCATGCAGTATTACTGTTACTATGTAGAATGTTCTACTGGTTTTGTTCATTTAAGTTTGCATTAATTCATGGAAATCTTTCCATGTTTTTCTGAGACTATCTTGTTCATCACTTCTTAAAGTATAGTAGTATTCTATGACAATCATATATCACAATTTATTCAGCCGTTCCCTAGTTGATGGGCATTCCTTCAATTTCTAATTCTTTGTTACTACAAAAAGAGCTGCTACAAATATTTTTGTACAAATAGATCCTTTTCTATGGCTCTTTTCAATATTGAGGTGATTTAGGCTAATACCAATAGATTTTTGATGGAGAAGGCCATCTGCACCAAAAGAAAGAACTGTGGGGATTGAGTGTGAATCATAACATAGTTTTTTCACCCTTTTTTGTTGTTGTTTGTTTGCTTTTTGTGTTTTCTAAATCCATTTTTCCTCTTTTTAATCTGATTTTTTCTTGTGCAACACAATAAATGAGGAAATATGTATAGAAGAATTGTACATATTTAACATAGATTACTTGCTATTTTGTGGAGGGAGATGAGTGGAAGGGAGGTAGAAAAATTTGGAGCACAAGCTTTTACAAGACTGAATATTGAAAACTATCTTGGCTTGTATTTTGAAAATAAAAAGCTATTATTATATTTAAAATAAGAAAAAACCAAATAGGTCCTTTTCCTTTTTTTTTTTTTTTTTTTTTTTTTTAATCTCTTTGGGCTATATACCTATATATCTAGTATTGTTCTATGCGTGATTTTGTAACTCTTTAAGCACATAGTTTCAAATTGTTCTTGAATCAGTTCACAACTTTTCAGAGCAGTGGCTCAGTGTCTTAATTTCCCTACATCCCTTTCAACATTTGTCATTTTCCTTTTCGTCATATTAACCAATCTGATAGGTGTGAGGTGGTACCTCAGAGTTGTCTTAATTTGCATTCTCTTAATAATAGTAATTTAAAGCATTTATTCATAGATAACTTTGATTACTTCATCTGAAAACTGTCTGTTCTTAGTCAACCATTTATCAGTTGGGGAAATGGCTCTTATTTTACAAATTAAACTCTGTTCTTTGTATATTTGAGAAATGAGGTCTTTATCAGAGAAACTTGCTGTAAAATTTTTTTCATCTTTCTTACTATGTTATTTCCCTTCCTCCTATCCCCTCCCCCCCAATTGATCCCATTTTCTCTCTTTCCTCACTCTGTCCATGCTCAGAAGTGTTTTGCTTCTATTGTCTCCCTTAATTTACTTTCCCTTTTATCAGCCCCATCTCTTTTTCTTACCTCCTTCCCCTCTTTTTCTTGTAGAAGATAGGTTTCTATATTTGAATGTGTATATTATTTCTTTTTTAAGCCAATTCTGATGAGAGTAAGGTTCAAACACTATTCCCCTTCCCATTTTCCTCTCTAGTATAAAAGCTATTTTGTACCTCTTTTATGTAATTTACCCCATTTATTTTGTCCCTCCCTTTCTCCACTCATTTCTTTTTTTCAACCCTTCATTTTATTTTTTTAGATATCATACAATCATAGTCAATGCACACCCATGCCTTCTGTCTGTGTATGCTTCTTTTAATTGCCCTTATGAGAAAGTTCTTAGGAGTTACCAGTATCATCTTTCCATGTAGGAATGTAGACAGTTTAACCTTATTACATCCCTTATTATTTCTCTTTCCTGTTTATCTTTCTATGCTTCTCTTGAGTCTTATATTTGAAAGGCAGATTTTCTCTTCAGCTCTGGCCTTTTTATCAGGAATACTTGAAAATCCTTTCTGTTTCCTTGAATGTCCATTTCCCATTTCCCGTTTCCCCCTCCTCCCTCCTCCTGAAGGATTATACTTAGTTTTGCTGGGTAGGTGATTTTTGGTTGTAATCCTAGCTTCTTTGCCCTTTGGAATATAATATTCCAAACCCTCTGGTCCTTTAATGTAGAAGCTGTTAAATCTTGTATTATCTTGCTAGGTGCTCTACAGTATTTGAATTGTTTGTTTGTGGCTGCTTATAATATTTTCTTTTTGATTTGGAAGCTCTGGAATTTGGCTGTAATGTTCCTGGGAGTTTTCATTTTGGGATCTCTTTCAGAAGGTGATTGACAGATTCTGTTTCTATGTTGCCTTCCGGTTCTAGAATATCAGGACAATTTTCCTTAATTTCTTGAAAGACATTGTCTAGTGTCTCTTTCTCTCTCTCTCTCATTAAATTATCTATTTTTGAGCTGTTTTTTTGTTTTTGTTTTTTTTGTTAGTTATTTTTCCAATGAGACATTTCACATTTTCTTCTATTTTTCATTTTTTTGACTTTGCTTGATTGTTTCTTGATGTCTCATGGAGTCCACTTCCATTTTTTAAAGAATTATTTTCTCCACTGAACTTTTGGATTTCTATTCTCCTTTGGCCAGTTCTGTTTTTTATGGAATTCATTTCTTCAGTGAGTTTTTTTATTTCCTTTTTATGTTTGGCCAATTCTGCTTTTTAAGGAATTCTTTTCTTCAATGCCTCATTTCCCATTTGGCATATTCTATTTTTAAGGTATTATTTTCTTTTGTATTTTTCATGTGGAGGTGCCTCTTTTAGCAGGCTGTGAGAGTTCCAGAAACCTGGAACACTGCTGATTCAGTGCCCCAAAGACTTGATGCTAGTTTGTGCTGTTGCTCCACTCTCACAGTGGTGTGACTGACCTTTCCTGCTAACCTAATTTGAAGTGAAAATCTGAGGAAAAATTATTTTACTCTATCTTTTGTCATTCCCAGAATTTGTTTTGAGGTGTTATTTAAAGTTGTTTGGAAGGTGATTTTGGAAAGCTAAGACGAGTGAGTCCATGCCTTTTCTCTACCATTTTTTTTTCTTAGCTGTTTCCCATTTATCTTATATGTGATTTGTTTGTTCAGTTGTTCACTTGTCTACCTATTAGATTGTGAGTTCCTTGAGGGCAGGAATTATCTTTTGTTTTAGCACAGTGCTTGGCACATAGTAGGCATTTAATAAATACTGACTGCTAAGGTCCCTGATCTGTCTACTTCACCACCACCTATTGCCAAGAAAAGAAAAAAAACAAACAGCAATTTAGCAAAATAAACAAATATGAGTATTGCCAACAGTGTATGCAGCATTTCCCTCTCATCGTCACCCATTTGTGTAGGATAGGTGAAAAATATCTACCTTCTTACAGTTCTTGATTCTCAAGTACTAAGCTAGGTCTTATTGGTATTATTACTCAGTGTATTCTTTTGTTGTTGATTATATTATTATCCTTGTATGTAGGAATATTTTTCCTGCTTCTATTTACGTCACTCAAGTCTTTTCATACATTTCTGAAGGTTTCATATTTGTTATTTCTTAGGGTGCAATAATATTCCATTATATTCATGTCCCACAAATTTGTAGCTATTCTTCCATCTCTACACTCCTTTTTTCTCTCTCGTTCTTTGCTACATTAAAATGTCTAGTCAAGATTCCCGATTTCTATCTTATTAGTAGGAACATACACCCAAGTTATTTCTTTTGCCTTTTAGTGGCTTCTTCAGAAAAGCTTTTGAAGGCCATCAGAGAAAGCTGGCATAAGATAGCTTAAGAGATTTGACTGGAGTTTTTCAGTTGGTATCATGTAATTGTGAACATTTTGAAATGATTTCAGAATTAACAAAAATGTAAAATTGACATGAAAAACCTGCTTCCAGTTTTGTCCTTGCTTTGTATGGGGAAGGGAGCTAAGAAGAGGAGGAGAAGTGAATCAAGTCATGTGATACTGCTTGTCTGGCAGAAGTCTTTAAGTTCTGAGCAGAGAAACCAACTGTGTTTACTATTTTGGGTGAATGAGGTTGGTTGGTTGCTACGAGCAGCTTCTCCATGGGACCCTTCCTTGCTTCCAGTATGCATAGCTCTATTCATTGAGATCATCCCCGTTCTTGCTATTGAAATTTGGGTGGAAGAGGAAGGTGTCTCTACTTAGTCTGAGCCCTCTCGGTAATGGCCCCTTACCCAAATTTGATCAGGCTTGTGTAACTGGCAACTTTTTGCTCTGCAGAAGTGAAATAGTAGCCTAGAAAGTGATGGTGAGCGGACCTTTTGTAAGAAGCAAACTGCCTCTTTAAGAGGGTGAGAAAAGTTTGGCCTATTGCAACATCTGCTTCTGGAGCCCCAAATCCCCTCCAGCATGCTGGAGGAGAAGACTAATATCCTACAGTGTGCCTCTGGAATTCTGCCACTCTCGGGGATTGGGCTGAAGCAAGGGCAGGACCTTGACTCAGCAGGATGCCAGGATCCATACCACAGTTTGCGGGAAGGTTAGCAGATTCAGCCTCTTTGCATTTGCATGCTGCTGCTGTTCCCTCTGCACTTCATGCTAGCCTCCCTTTTCTGCTTTTCCCCTGTCCTTGTACAAACTTTGAGTCAGGCTGTTTTTCTGAAGGCATGGGGATCACATGGCAACTAGGCATGTTAGCAAGCGCACACACACCTAGCTACACACACACACACACACACACACACACTTTAATGCCTGATTCTCGTTGTCCAATCGCTTTCTCCCTTTATTAATCCTTTCCTTCCCCACATGAAGTTGCCCTGAGATAATCACAGCTTGTGAGAAGTAGGAACCAGGAAGAAAGACCCTCCTAGGGAAGCAGGACATTCTTTTCTTTTTCTGACAATAGTTTGATGACCAACTGCTTAATTCTCTCAGCTCAGGGGAGTAACAGGGGCTGGAAGTGTTGTCAGTTTCCATGTCAGCAGCAGTCAGAGAGGGAGTTACTTTGTGTAGCCACTTTGTTCCTGTCCAGGGATAAGAAGCTGGGCTGTATGTTTCAATCTTGGTTTTAAATTTATCTTCGAGACACAATAATGACAACTTAATAGATACGTAATGAAAAAAGATAGATAAATGAAAAATAGATACATAAAGATATAAATCTTTCTGCCTCTGATTAGGTCAGTGTCTCTGGAAGACTTTTTCTCACCGAATAAATATTCACATTGTAGTCAGTTTTAAATTTATAAAGGAATTCTCTTTTGTTGCTGTAATAGTGGTTGGCTTCAGTGAGAACAATAATTCTAAATTTAAAGAAAACACTTCCAAGTGAACTTTAAATTAGGAGGAAAGGAAAATGACCTATGAACAACTAATGGAGGAAAATTACCTTTTTTATAGCTTGGAAACTGAATGCTTTCTGATGACTAGATTTATATAATCCATACTAAGAATTACATGTGGGTTAATCTGTACGTACATTTGAAGACATTTCTTAACAGATTTTTGAAAAATCTTGCCTACATAGAATTGCCATAAAGAGATAGTATTGTAAATGTGATGAGATCTGGGGAAAGGAGTAGCTTTTTTAAGCTCCCCATATACTTATTATATTATTGTTCGGTGAATACAAAATGATCATTTGTGTTACTTCCTTGAAAACTAATTACATCTTTTGCTGGTTTCATAATTGAGGTTTGGCTCTCTCAAAATAAGCACTGAGATAATTATCTTTTGAAGTTTTCTAGAATTCCATATTGTATTCTGAAAGTTGAAAGAGAAATCTAATTTTCTGTCTCCTTTGTCCTAAAGTCTCAGAATTTATAATAAAATGGGAAAGGAGAGGAAGAAACTTACATTTTTGCTTTAGATAGTGAAAGCAGAAGAGAATACTTGGGGTGTACTCAGTTCTTTGCTGCAGAAGACAGGGCAGGAGCAACAAAAATCATGCACTCTTCTTTCAGGAAATCAAACTAGAGGTATTGATTTAAATTTTTTCACCTCTATATATCATTTTTGCTATTTTATTCACATTTCTTATTTTTCTTGCTCTCCTTAAAAACAAAACAAAACAAACAAACAAAAAAAAACCCAAAAAACTAGTCAGTGCTCTTTTGCTTGAGACTAATTGTATCTTGAGAAAAGCAGACCAAATGTAACCTTCATTTTATTTATATTAGTAGACAGTTGGAAATAATCGCTGGAAGCATAGAATGCCCAAACCTTTGGCTTCCACATTTTACTCTGGCACAGACAATATTGAACAGTGAATAGATTTAGAACAAAGAAAAGTTTGAAAATCCTAAAGATAGATTATTTGTATTTTTTTAAACACAACCCCTTTAAACTTAAGCTGGCCATTAAATTAGCAAGAATAAACAAAATTTCTAACTTAATGCTTGGTTGTTTTAGAGAAGAGGTAGTGAATTCATATACTGCTTTACTGCTGACCCTGCAGATTGATGGAACTTTTTGGAGAGCAGTCTGGTGGTATATTATGAGTTATACAAAGAGAATATATACACTTAAAGCATTTCAAAATATTTTCAAAATATGTATGCAAATATTTAGAATATTAGAGTTTGTAATAGGAAGATAATGGAATACCTCAGTATGTATGAAATAACAGAAGATCTTGACTGAAGAAATGGTTGTAGTGTAATGTAGCAGAATATCCTGAATGAGACAATAATGAATGACAAATAGGGTTTTTTCCCAGTGGAAAAATATAAGCATCAGGAGAACAATATTTATATTGGCTTTGATTATATGGGTTACTGTGTAGTCAGAATCGATATAAATGGAAAAAAATAATAATTATTGTTAACATTTACATATAGCTTACTATGTTTTGAGCACAGTTACCAAGTGCTTTATAATTATCTCATTTGATCCTATGAAGTAGATAATAAATTGGTAGAGCTACTTACATGTTCATTTTAATAACAATAAAAATTCACCTTTCTGTAGGGCCTTACAACTTACAAATCACTTACTTCACAATAGTCTTGTGATATGGGTATTACAGATATTTTACAAATGAGGAAACTGGGGCCCACAAAAGTTTTAAATGAATATTTTAACACTCTTGATGATTAAAGTTAAATTTATAGTAAACTATCTTTTAAAAGGGAAAAAGAAATTTCATATGAAATTCCCATGGGTTCAGAAG
Organism: Sminthopsis crassicaudata; assembly: GCF_048593235.1. Classification (NCBI taxonomy): domain Eukaryota; kingdom Metazoa; phylum Chordata; class Mammalia; order Dasyuromorphia; family Dasyuridae; genus Sminthopsis; species Sminthopsis crassicaudata. The sequence continues at coordinate 301,113,593 of NC_133621.1, read as the reverse complement.
TGATTTCTACTATTGATAGTATTCCAGAATGTAACTAAATTCTGAGCCAGGCTTTTAGCAATTCTTGTTGGCATTGACACTGGTCATTGAAGTCACTGACACTGGGGGGCAGAAGTGTGCACACAGGTAGTGTTTCTTCCTTCAAAAGAGGGCAAGATGTGTGTGCTTGTCTACTCTTCCACCACATAGTACTGTCTCATTTTACAACTGCAGGGGACCATATATCTGTAGTTGGAAGGAGCCGTAAAGAACTTCTCCTTGATTGAACCCTTTCATTTTATGATTGAGAAAATTAAGGTGCAAAGATCTTGCCCAAGATCAGTAAATAGCAGACCTGGGTTCCAGCTCAGGTCCTTGTTGTTCTGTCAATTATACAACATTCCTTAGTTTGTAACCATGGGAGAATGTTTGCATCCAGGAAATTAGCAGTGATAGCAGAGACATCTTTTGTCTGAGGGAAACACCTTGGCTTTTTAGAAGTCTGAGATATAGAGTGGGAAGAAACTGTATGTCATCTTACAAAGAATGGTAGCTGGTATTTACCCAGGCCTTCAAGGTTTGCTTTGTAGTATTTTTTTATAATAAATATTTTCACTTGTCCTTACCCTGAGACATAGCCCCTTCCTACCTTTCCAGGATCCTCTTACTCCCGTCTATAGTCAGGCCCTCCTGCTCCTCCTCCTCACTCACTGTAACCTTTCTTTTCTCTGTCTGGCTCTTTGTCTTGTCCCTGCCACCTCCTGCCTTCTGTGGCATCCTCAGGCTCTGTCCCATACCTGTTCCCTACCTATTAACCTGGGTTTTTTTTTTTTTTTTTTTTTTTTTTTTTTTTTTTTTTTTTTTTGGAACAACCTTGTTGGCTTAGTGGCCTCTCCATTAGAATATAAACTTTTTGAGTTTCAGGAGCCTTGCTTTTTGTCGTTTTTAATCAGGATTTAGAACAGTGCCTGGCATATAAAGCATGCAAGAAATGATTTTTGACTGATTAAAATTACATGGGTAATAAAAAGACTACCAGAATTTGAATCCATACTCCAAATTTAATGTTTCTCCCACTATGCTATGGCTACACAATTTTTTAAAATTTGGGCTCAAGATGTATTTCTGGCTTTGTTCCCAATACCGACTGTATGAAAACTCTAACATGCTCTGTTTTTCCAACCTGGGCTGTTTCTCTCCTCCTCAAACCACCTGATGTCCCTCTAGATTCAGTGGAGGAGACACCTCAGCTTTAGCCTTACTGCAGGACTATCTCCACTTTGGCAATGTTCAAGCCTCAGCTTTCCTGGCAGGTTTGAATCCCCATACCTGGAAAGTCCCACTACTAGGTGCCAAGGGATATATAAACATAAATAAGATTTTTGCTTCTTTAAACTTACAGTTGAATAGAGGAGTTAAAAACATTTATAAAAATAGCAAAATAATATGAAACAGCATAGAATATAAGAGAAATTAGGAATGGAAGGCATGAAGAATATCTGTACCAAATATTGAGGGGGAAAGAAAGGATGGGTTTTGGGAGAAGAAACCAAAGCCAGTAATGATTAGTAAAAGAATTCCAAGGTCCCCATAGTCAAACCTGGTTGCTTGAAGTATGTAGTCCCTCTCATCTTCTCTGATTATTGACCCCCATTCATCCTCACCATTTAGACTTTGGCCTCTCCCTCCTTGCTGATTCCTTCCCTCCTGCTTTTAATCAGCCCCCCCCTTTAAATAAACTGCACTAGATCCTGCTATCCCTTCCCCTTATCCTGTGATTGCTCACCTTCCCTTCTCAGCCCTGTCCCAGGTGTTGAGCAAATTCCATCAGCTGGCCTGTAGGCTGTAGTGGATACAGCTGATCACCCTCTCTCTTCCTAGATGCTTTCTTCTCTCTGTGTTTCTGGGACATAGCTCTCTCCTGGTTTTCTTACCTGTCAAATTACTCTTGTCTCCTTTTGTGGCTTATCACATTTTGTGACTGTGGATATCCCCATGCTTCTCTGCTTAACCCTCTTCTTAATCAACCAGCAATTACTTAATGCTTGTTGTGTATCAAGTACTGTGCTAAATAAACAGTGCTAGCTTCACCAAGTTGCCATATGGATTGAATCTTGGAGAACATACTGAATATACTCAAAAGCTTGAGCCATCATAGGCCAGGTCTCCTGTTACCATTTCCCCTCTGTGCTCAATGTGAGGCCATTCGCATTGGCAGACTGGATTCTCTTGACTGCTAGGAGCAACCCCTCAGGCTTGTGGTATGGTGACTTGTTTGGTCACTTTTGCTTATAACCTACCATCCAGTGATTCTTCCTAAGATCAGCTAACCAGTTACCCTCTCCTCAGTATCATCTGACTTGTAATTACTGCCCAGTATAATTTTACCCTCCCAAATCAATCAATTTTAACAAAGGGATAATTACTAAGATGATATATTAAGATTCACTCTAAAAAACAAAATAAAACAAAACAAAACAAACAAACAAAAAAAACTTCCCCTGCCCTATCTCAAACTAGGGCAGACTTTTTTCTGTTACCTGCTTACTTGGTCCCTGGCCTGGGTTAATGAACTCCAACTTAAAATTACTACTGAAATTACTAGTGAGCATTTTACCCATGAGGTTCATTTCTGGTTGTGGCCTTGCTGATGGACAAGTAAACACTCTGGTTTTAGGTTGGTGCATTGGTTCATTGCTGGGTTGGGTCAAATAGATTGATCTTTTAGGCTCAATACTGCCTGGATTCAGTTATTGCAGCTACAGGCAAGCTTTGCTGTAGTTTCTACTTGCTGACTGGTGACTCTTTCAGCCTTTCAAAGCTGACAAGGTTTAACTTGGTCTATGTCATTTCTGATGATTATTCATTTAAGATAAGGAAAAGTTGATAAAACAAGTAAAAACCCCAGCAGGGCTTTGTGTTCTTAGCCACATGGCAACTAGGAGGCTTCGAGCCTCTAGCCCTTGCCACTTCTGCTGGGAGATGCCCCAGCTCTTGCCTTGCTCACTGCCAGGAGAGTTCAGACCTTACAGGTAAATGCTCAGCGGCTAGTGGGAAGACCTTCCAAAGTCCAGATAGCTGTGCATATTCCAGAGAGGGAATAGGGAACTCCCCAATAGGCATCCCTGTGTTGTCACCTGGATCTCGACAGGTGGAGAGTAATTAGTGGTTTGCAGGACTCAAGGCCTGCATCAGCCTGTCCCAGTCACATCCTTGGGTGTACACGTGCCCACTCCCATGCCTGCATGCACGTCTTCAGCCCCTGCCTTTCCCCTTGGGAGCTACGCTTCAGAGTCACCAGTTGCTTCTTGCATGTTTCATACCAAAGTATCCAGGAGGCACCTCAAACTCATCCTGTCCCAGACTAAACTCCTTATCTTTACCAGCTCTTCCAAACTTGCTTCACTCAGAGGCACTGCCCTCCTCCTAGCCTCTCAGGTGTCATCTTTGATTCTGCAGACCTCATGTTCCATCTTTCTGTATGTCACCAAATCTGGCCTTTTTTCACCTCTACCACATCTCTTGTAGTCAGTCCAGTTTGTCCTACATGCTACTGCCAAAATAATTTGATCATGTGATTACCGTATTCCACTCTGATGGCTTGCTATTGCCTTTGGAATCAAACATCAACTCCTTTATTTAGCTTTTAAAGTATTATGCAACCTGGCTTTCAATCTGCTTTTCTAGCCTTGTACGTTATTTTCCCTCCTGCACTTTACTATACTTCCACATTGGCCTTCTTTGTGTTTGTCACACATATTACATTTCCTGTCTTTGTGCCTGGAATACTTCTTACATTTGCATCAGTTTACCCCGTCTTCTTGAAGATGCAGTTCAACCACCATTGATGTGAGGCCTTCCTGATTCCCCAAGACCTATTGAGCTCCCTCCCAAACTACTTTTATTAATTCAAGGATACAAGGATATATGGTATTACTTTTTAAAAAATTTTATGGTGTAAAACCTAAGATACCCTTTGAAAATGAAACAAAATAGAGAAGAGGCAGTGGGGGAAGAGATAGCATTATGAAGTAAGAAGATATAATAGCAACAAATCCAATAATCAGATGTAGGAAACATGGGGGTGAACATTTGAGAGAAGATCAACAGAAAAAGAAATAGATTTAAAGAAAATTGTGTGGTGCAAGTCAGCTAGGTTCATTCTTTCATTTCTCTTTGGCCTACACTTCTGACTATCTGACTATTCAGGCTAATTTCTCCAAGATGCTTCTCACTTTCTCCCTGTCTCCCAACTTTACAGCTCCCTTCCCTGTTAGAATGTATACTAATGCAAGAAGGACTATCTTTTTGTTCATATTTATATTCCCACTCCTGAGCACAGTCTGGTAAATAGTGATCATTTAATAAATATTTGTGGATACTTCATACATATATTGGAAGTGGGAAATGATAAATATTGGAGAAGTGAGAAAATTGGGACACTGTGCACTAGTGGTGAAGTTGGGAAAGAAATTTAGAACTTTACCCCAAGGGCAAATGGTGCATACCCTTTAATCCAGCAATATGACTACTAGGTCTATATCTCAAAGAGATCATAAAAAATATTTTAGCAGCTTTTTTTGTGGTGGCAAAGAATTGGAAATTGAAGGGATGCTCATCAATGAGGGAATGGCTAAACAAGTTTTGATATATGATTTTAATGGAATACTATTGGGCTATAAGAAATCTTGAGTAGATAGATTGCAAAAAAACTTGAAAAAGCTTAAGTGAACTGATGTTGAATGAGTGAGCAGAACCAGGATACATTTCATGCTCATTTATTTCAACCATGATTGATTTAGTTCTTCTCAGCGATATAATGATCCAGTAGTTCCAGAAGACTCATTATTAAAAAGGATATCTATATCCACAGAAAGAATTGGAGCAGACTTTTTATAGTTTTTTTTTCCTTTATGTTTTCTTCTTTAATAATCTGACTAATAAGGAAATATGTTTGGCATGTTTGTGTGTATGGATGAGGGAAGGGAGAGGAGAAAGGAAAGGAAAAAAATTTGGAACTCAAAATCGTATAAAAATGAATGTGAAAAATTGTCTTTATATGTAATTGGAAAAAGTAAAATATCATTAAAATATCATTATTTGTTGACTGGTTTGCGTTTATTAACTACCCCCCATGTTCCAAGCATTAGCTAGTCAGTGTAGTTCTGATACCAAAAAACGAGACAATTCCTATTCATAAGAAGTCGAGTTCTAATGGAAAAGACAAGCATATACCAACAAGTGTAGAGCATGAATATTAAGTGAATAAGTACAAATACATACAAACTAGTTAATTACAGATATAAGGGTAGCTTAGTTATGGTAGTTTGGAGCCTGAAATTAATATAAAGGCAATATAGAAGCATTGTCTGCTCTTCTCTGTAAAGAGGGAGCATCCCAGCAGATGAGCTGCATAATTCAAGTCTCCTGGCATTGTCATATTAAATTTTTCATCTACATAGGGTTTTATACTAGGTGGTCTTAGTATACTCTGATGATACCATTGTATCTCTTTCTTTCTAAGTTGATCTCCCAAGTGTTCATCATGTTTCTTACATCTGATTCCTGGAGTTGTATCTCAGATTTGTATGTTCTTTCTTCACAGTGCCACTCTCCTCCCCTATGGCCTCTTATCTATTCTGTTTCTTTTTGTATTAGATTAGATATTTTAGGTCTTATTCCCATCAAGTTAAAAAAGCAGTGGGAATAACCTAGGGATTCAATTAGCATCTGTAATTCATCTCATTGCTCTCCATGCTTTTTATATTTCTTTGTTTACTTATACACATGATTTTTTGCAACTGATTCCTGTCTTGTATTTGTTTCCTATGAGCTTCTGATTATTTCTGTTTGCTATTTTCCCTATATTGTAGTTATTCTTTATGGTGTCTAGTTCAGTTGCTATATAGAACAAACACTCCTACTATTATTTCATCTTTGTTCTTCTTTTCAGCTTAAAAGCCTTTTTCTTTTTAACATGTGCAATTATAGAAAACATTTCCATGTTAATCATTTTGTATGACAAAATTCAAGTAAAAGAAAAAAAAAGAACGAAAAATTTAAAAACATCATGCTTCAGTCTGTACTCAGACAGTAGCAGTTCTTTCTCTGGAGGCAGTCAGTATTCTTCATCATTGGTCCTTTGGGCTTTTTTTTGGATCATTATATTGATGAAAACAGCCAAGTCAATTCACAGTTCTTCATCAAATAATGGCTGCTCTTACTATGTACAACATTATTCTGGTTCTGTTCACTTCACTTTGCATCAGTTCATGTAAGTCTTTCAAAGATTTTCTGAATTCATCCTGCTTGTCATTTCTTATAGTACAATAATACTCCATTACAATCATATACTACAGTTTGTTTAGCCATTCTCCAAGTAATGGGCATCCATTATTTCCAGTTCTAAGCCACCACAAAAAGAGCTGCTAGAAATATTTTGTATAAATAGGTTCCTCCCTTCCACATTTTTTTTTTTTTATGTCTTTGGGATATAGACCTAGCAGTGGTATTGCTGGATTAAAGGGTATGCAATGTTTTATAGTCCTTTGAGTGTAGCTCCATATTGCTGTCTAGAACTCCCCCCAAAATGCATCAGTATCCCAATTTTCCCACATTGCCTCCAACCTCCATCATTTTTGCCATCTTAGCCAATCTGATGGATGTGAGATGGTACCTCAGAGTTGTTTTAATTTACATTTCCCTAATCAATAGTAATTTAGAGATTTTTTTCAAATAACTATAAATAGCTTTAATTTCCTTGTCTGAAAACTACCTGTTTAATCTCCTTTGACCATTTATCAACTGGGAAATAACTTGCATTTTTATGTTAGATTCAGTTCTTTATATGTTTGAGAAATGAGGCCTTTATCAAAGATATTTGTTACAAAGTTCCACTTCCCTCCTCCCTCCAGTTTTCTGCTTTCCTTATAATTTTGTTTGCATTGATTTTATTCTTTGGCCAAATTCAGCCTTTCAACATCTCTCAAACATACATTTCTGGATTTTCCTGCCTATGCCTTTGCTAATGCATTTCTTTGTGCCTAGAAAAACTTTTCCCACCATTTTAAGGGTATCTTAAATATCTCTCCCAGGAAGCCTTCCATGAAATCCCTCACCTCCAGTATTTTTATTCCTTGAACTTCACCATAGCATCTTATTTGCGACGCTGACACACAAATACCATTTTATAATATATTTTTGTGTTTATATCATGTCCTCCTACAATACCATGAACTCCATGAAGGTATTGACTGTGTTATTTAAACTTTGTATCTTTTCCAAACGTGGTACTTTATATACACTAAGGATTTTAATGAAAACTTGTTGAGTTTGTTATTGACCCATAGTAGTTACAAAATATACTTGCCAAAGAGCATTGCAAGCACAGTATCTGCAATCGGATCATTTCCTGAGGGGGAACAGTATGTAGGGGGCCTCCTCAGGCTACCTTCCTGACAAGTTAGTTATAATTATAAGATAGGTATGTCCATGTGGATTGTCTCTATATTTATATACAGGTGATGATGTCCTCATCTTGTTAACACAGAATGGTAGGATAGCATGTTTTTTACCCATCCTTCAGTCAAAGATGAATGAGAAGATTGTGTTGATTATTCAGGATATCAGAAAAAGAAAGAACTGAACTAACTCATTGGACTAAGAAGCACCGATTTTCTTGATATGGCTTCCCTAAATTTGTCCTACTATATTCAGGGGCCACTGACTGCTAAACAGTACAATGATGCATTGCCCATTTCACCCAGATTGCAGGAGAGTCTAAGTACAATTCATTTGGGAGATTTCAGTCAATCTGAAGTATTAGTCCTGATTAAAAACTAAAGCTTCCACTCCCTCTTTGAGGGGACTTTTAACTCCTGAGACTCCACTAGTTTCAGCTTAAATGCTCAGGCAGCTGTCCATATGAGTTAAATAAGGGCACTGAATCCCTTGTTTTCCTCCCTTCTCCAGTCCCTGGCACTCTCAAAACCTTTCTGAGAGGATCTGGTGGTAGTAGGAATTGTCTCTATGGAATAGGCCCTAAATAGCTTGCCTTCTCCCTGACTACTTGGATGAGCTAGGAACCAATAATTGCATTCCTTCTAAAAGATGGATTTCTTACCATCTTCCCTGCTTCTGTCATTCTCTGCTGCAGCCATCTTTATTTTTTATATAACCTTGGGCCCCCCAGGCTTTGCTGTGTACCTCATTACCATTCCCTTGGTACTTTGGTGCCTTTCCCCTGAAATTGAAGTTGAACTTTGTTCTCCCTGCCCTCCCCTTCCCCCATTAGAGAGTGAGCTGCTTGAGAGCAGACCATCTCTCCTTTTCTGTTTGTGTCTCCGGTACAGGGCTCTGCAGTTAGTAAACAAATATTTCACCATTTCCTAGTCCAACCATACTTTTCATCCAAGAGATGGGAGAGAGGGAGTAAGTAGGCTGGTATTCCCATAGGTTTTCATGAGCCCTGATGGATTTATCTAAGTGAAAAGGGAAGGTGGGTGTGTGAGAAGTCTTCAATCCCCCTCTACCCTTTCCTGTTGCCCTTTGGGCTTTTTGAATCTGACACTCTGTGCCTCCCTCCCCATCAGAGTCTCCTTAGCTATTTCTGTCAGTTTAATGATCCCCAGCTGTTGCTTTAGTTCTGGCTATTTTCATGCCCAGGAGAGTGGGGGATGGGGATACAGTCCTGTAAACAAGGCTTACTGGATTTTCCCAACTTGCTAGCATGATAACTACTATGTCTGCTGGGAATGGTGAGAATAGGGAATAATTGTGATGCTTGAAAATGCCAACCCAGAGGGGTAAAAGCTGCAGCAAATTTGAGGGACTTTTCTTTAGCAAGTTAGTGTGCTCATGGGTGTGGCAGCTTCTGTCTCACTCTGTAGTGCAAAGAAAGTGGTCACAACTGGCTTTGCATCATATCTAGCATCCGCTTTATAGCTGCGTGACTCCTTTCTCTGAATATGGTTTATACCAAGACAGGAGAACCTGAGGATAGGACATCAGTCTTATAAGTGATGTGGAGAAACTCATTGATTTTACTTCTGTGCAGATTTGTACAGATTCCCACACTATTTGACTGTTAAGTATTCGTGTGCAAAACCTCAGTAGTGAAGTGTTCATTGCAAATTTAACCACACATGTCAGAAAATCCAGTTGCTATGAATTGTAGGCCTCCTAGCAACATGAGCTCCCTGACATGACACACGCAGAGGGGTATTCTGGGGAGGGGCAAGACTGTTTAAAGCATACCTCAGTTCTCTGACATTCATAGGATTCTTCTAGGGCATTGGGAGGAGCAGCCTTCTTGGGGTTTGAGGGGGAAGGGCATTTTCTTTTGAGCATTTGGAGCTTTCCCCTGCCCCCTTCTCATTTTGGATCGTGCACACAACATGATTGTAGTTAGTATCATCTTTTGGACTTGTTTTCTGCCTAGGAAAGAGAATGACAACTTTACTCTTACCCTTATAACTCTCTTAGAGACAAATGGAACTATAAAATTTTGGCTTAATTTGGGATAAAATTCACAAAATTAAAATTGTTTATTTAGAATTGAATGATGGTAAAGACTGTTTTACTTTCACTCTGCCTTAGAGTATCAGAGTGCTTATTGAATCTGTTACATAGAAGAATGGGAGATCTTTTAGTTTGGAAAAGAAGTGATTTGATCCAAATAGAAATAATGTGTTCTATAACTGTTTTCCATTTTATTCACTCCCTACTCCTCTTCTTGCCACTTGTCCTAAGCCTCAAATAGCTTTGCAGGGAAATGTTCAACCAGAAGAGATCATTTTCAAAATAATTAAAGTATCACTATAATTTTAGTTACTGCAAGCACTGAAAAATACATAGTTTTTCATAAATGCTAGAAGATACATAAAAAAGCATCTTTCATACTTGGAAACTTCCAAAGTTTATACTCTTTCAAAAAAAATGAGATTTATATGAAAGAACAAGTCTGCTTTGTTTTTGTTACAACCCCTGGTGTTCTTATATTTTTCTAATTTAGTGTTATAAAAAATATAGTAAGAATAAATTCTCTGATGTATTTCGAATTTTTGTTTCCTTTATACTTTGTTGCCCTGGGGTTTGACTAAACCTTTGAACAAGCTCACCTGTTACCTGCCATCAGTCAAATCCCTCTACAATGTCAGCACCGACCATTCCAGAGAGAAAAGCAGATAGGGTGGGAGACTGGCGTGGTTGGGCCTGATGAACGTGCAGAACTAATGTGGTAGGGAAGGCATTGTTCCTACTGCCCTTATCCTGGAGAGGCTCCTTCACGTGTTCATGCCAATCTGAGGAAACCAGATTCCCACTTTATCTTTCCTCTACTCACCCCCTACCCTCATGCTGACAAAGAGTGGAAATGCACATTATGCTCAGTTACTGTGTGATAGCCGCAGTTGGAACATTGTTTTTGAGTTAATCTGGAAGGAGACCTTGATGTCTTTGTATTAGCCCTGATTCTCTGTCTGGGGATCCACCAGCAACTTCTAGAGAGGCAGTAGACTGTCTCAAGGAGGAAATGAGCAATTGTAGAAATGAAGTAGGGCTACAAAATGAAATGTGGATTTAGGGTTTTTTTGAAAAAAAATTTTTTTTAAGTATAGCTCTCTGTATGCTTTAAGAGGCTTTGGTTACTTGTCCAACCATCAAATTCAGCTCTTTAGCCCCTTTATAGTAAAGGCAGTGTGACCCTTTCAGTAATCTAACTCCTGAGCAAGCAGAGGACTGATCCCAGGGGGAAGTATTTCTGTTCCTTTCAGAAAGTAAAACTGAGAATGCTGCAATTCTTAACTTTTGCTGGATTTCCCCATATTCATTTGAATGTCTTCCTTAAAGATACTTTCCTCTTTGTTCTGGAAATCATGCTCTAGCTCTTTTCCCCCACACTATGGTCAGCAGTGCTTTTTTAAAAGTGAAGGCTAACAATGTGTCTCATTAAGGAGTACACCTAAGCTTGACATCTGATATTACAAGCTGTCATCAAATTGGTGCTCTTTTCCTTTGAAGATCATTTATGAGAATGCCAGTGAAAATATCTTTAAATCTGAAGTTGTTACTTTGTGGAGAGGAGGTTTAAGTATCTGGAAAGTTAGGTTATTTTTCAGCATGCATAGATGGGGAAAGAATCTTATTAAGGGATTTATGAAAAGGGGGGAAGCATTAGGTACATTAGTACAATTTCATCAAATTAGAAGTCTCATTGTGTATTTTATGAGATTAAGGGGTCTTTCTGTTCATGTCCTTAGAGTTTTCCATTATGCATAATTATATTTAGCGGACTCATAATTCTCTTTATAATTTGAATTGAACATGATGTTCCATAATGTGATCTAAATGACTTGGGTATTTTTAACACAAATTACATGATGCTGTCTTTCTACCTAATAGTAGCCAGTGTTTCAGTTATGAAAGAGCTGATTTTTCATGTTTGCCTATAACTGATAGTTCTGGCTATGATGGCGCTGGAGCATCGAGCCCATACCCTGGCCGTCCCTGGCAATAGGCGCAAAGCAGGAACAGAAACATGTTGTTTCCCGAGAACGGATCCAGAAGTATGTCTTTAGGCTGGGAAGGGACAGGACCAAAAGCCCAGAGGAGTGCTCTTTCTCTCCTCCCTTTTCCCATTTCCCATCTTCTCTCTAAGTATTAATAATATATTTTCTCTTTTTTGGAGGACAGACAGATTATAGAAATTCCTTCTGAGTCTTTTCAAGTGCCATTTAAAATTGGCAGGTTAGAATTTTAGGAGTACATTTTGGACACTCATAGTACATTTAATTATAATAGGTACTTGTTCTTTTGCTTCCTAATTCTGTGTTCTTTACTACCAACAAATGATGTTTATTAAATGCTCCGAAGCCCAGGAACAAAGTATACTTTTTAATTGACTACATGTTCCTGAGCTGTTTTCTAACAAGAAACAAGTCTTTTTTTTTTTTTTTTTTTTTTTTTTTTTTTTTTTTTTTTTTTTTAGTGGGGGGAAAGGAGGGCCAGGGGAGCTCTTATTAACTGCCAACAATTTGTGATGTATGTAAATAAAAGTAAGAGTATTTGATGTAAAGTCCTTTGGATAATTTTGTGGAAGAAAATAATCACCTCAGAAATGTGCTCACCAAGAAGAAGTGGAGGAAATCCTGTCAATGTTGACACCAATAGCTGTCATTGCTTGTGGGAGAAGCCATATTACAATATGAAATTATGTGAAATAGCTAGAGAACCTTTCATGGTGGGAAGACACTTCCTTGACCTGCCTTTTAGAATGAAAACTAAATAAGAGATCAGATAGTTTCTTTAATAATGTTGCCGTCCCTCTCCCCCATTCTGAAAGCATATGCGGATTTAGGGTGACCCTTGTCTGGTAGGCAGACAGGCAGAATAGAAATTTGGCCCTTGAAAATTCCTTATGTTGCTATTAAAATGGCAATGAGTCCAAAATATATATATTTTAATTAAATGAACTCTGGTGACCCAAAGTCACCAAATCAAATCAAATCAAAGTAGGATTTATTCTTAAAAACAGAAGCAAAGGAAAGGAAAATTGGAGAGTAAGAAACAGCAGGAAAAAAAAAATCATGGATTGATAAAGGGAGGGATGTCATGAAAAACTTACAAATCAGAAATTAGGAAAAGGATAGTTTGAATCATAAAATTTTAAAGTTAGAAGGGAGATCATTGGCCATCTAATACAAGCTGCATCCCAACAGATTCAGGCAAACACCCAAGCTTTGTTCAAAAAGCCTCTGATGAAGTTCCCTGAGACAACCCATTCCTTCTGCTTTCAGAAATATTTTGGCTTCTTAAGTTTTCCTTAGATCAAACCTAACTTTGCCTCATTGCAGCTTCCCACTCCCACTCCGGGTTTTACATTTATTTCCTTTGGACAAGTGTACTACTAGGGCTTCTCTCTGCTGTCCTTAACTGAATAGAGGCCTAATAGGATGCTTAGACAGGTGTCGGGTAATACAGTGCTGGAGGGGCTAACAATGTACCGGAGGAAGATTTAGAAATATCTCAATACATAGGACATGGAACAGAATCCAGAACAGATAGAACCAAGTAGGGATTAAATTTAAAGTCTCACACTTGGGTTCCAAAAATTGATCACATAAATATCAGGTGGGAGAACATTTTTCTGACATAGAACCCACCTGTAATAATTTTTTTTTCCCTGGATATCACATTGAAAGAAGTCTCTTGAAATAATTGAGAAAACATCTAGAAGAAGTCCTCCCAAATGCTGAGGGCTGCATGGGCAAAGGCTTTTAGGAAATGGGGATATTTAACTTAATAGAAGAGAAGATAAATCAAGCTGTTTTCAAGCTCATATTTCGTGTATTTGCAGCAGGGAGAGCAGAGAGAAAATCAACACTTTAAAGTTTTGTAACACTTTAAAGTTTTCAAAGCACTTTACAAATATCTCATTTGATTCTCACTATAACTCTGGAAGGTAGATATTATCTTCATTTTGCAGATGAAAAAAACTGAGGTTGACATATTCAATGGCTTGCCTAGAGTCACATCACTTATAAGTCAGATTTGGACTTGGGTTTTCTATCTATATGCACCATCTAACTACTTCATCAGAAAGAGAATCCTGCCTTAGACATTTGTCTTGAAAAATGTGCCAAAACAGGCCAGAGTTAAGTGAGCCTGACAAGCTTTGACAAATGGAGGCCTGGAATAGTATATCTGTGAGTGCCTGGATACACATTCAAGTCTTTTGGGGCCAGCTTCTGCACATCCCATTTTAGAGAATGTTTCTTTCTCACAAATCCAGGGGAGGCTGGAGCCATTCTGACATGATATGTATGGCTGTTTCTGATTCTCAATCATTCATCTCTATAACCTTTCATGACTCCTGACCTGGGCCAGATTTGGTCATTATAACCACTGTGTTCTTTTTTATTTTTATTATTTACATTTTATTATTTACATTGTTGTCATTTCAGCAGTTGTTACGCTACACACATACATTCACACACATTTATGTAGATATTCACTAATAAGACTGTTTACTTGAAATTTTTTCTCCCAATTAAAATCTTTTTGAGTATTGTTATATGAAAGGGACCCTGGTTTCTCAAAAGATATACCATCATGGAAGAAGTTCTTGAAAAACTGTACCAAGTAGGAAAGGTTAAAAGGCATGACAGAAGACCTTTTGCTTGTGATCTGTATACTAAGTCTAGCTAAATGTGGAAAAGTTCCAGCTCTAGGTTGGCCTCAAAATGCCCTACCTGAACCTTCATGTTGTACGAGAGACCAACCATGTTGCTCACACTCCTCTGTTAGCTCCCAGTGCCCCAGCTCCATGCCAGCTGCCTACCCTCTGAGGATCATACTCCCATCCTATCACATTCTCTTCATCTCAGTGATTCTGGATCCTTGGCTGTTAATGGATCTATTCCTTATTCCCTACAACATGCTGCCCTGTTACTACCTCCCTCAGTCCATTCCCTCTCACATCCAAATCTAGATCAGCCACACCTTCTACTCTGTTTTTTGGATTGTCTGTTCTATAAATAACAGACTTACATCCATTTAAAAACTATTCCTCTCTTATTCTTTCCATCTTCTTGCATTCACTGAGATCTGGATTTCCTCTGATGACATAGTATCCCTAACTATCCATTCCAGCTCTGATTACCATCCTCCCCCAATCACTGATCACAGTGGGTGAGGGAATGGTTGATATAACCTCTGTTCTCCATTGCTTCCAGATCCTCTCTCTACGATTATCGCATATTTAACTCTCTTCCTCTGACGATCATTGATTTCACCAGTCAAGATTCTGGGAACTGCTATCCTCCACCCCTGCACTATTCTTCCTTTTCAATAGGGAGCTTAGCTCTAGGATTGTACGCTTTCCTTCCCACCTCCTGCCCTCATGCTAAGGGACTTCAGCATACATATTGATACACCCTAACTTCCTATTTCCTCAATTCCCATAACCAACATCTCCCCTCCTCTCACCTCAGCTTCACCTAGAAATGGTTAAAACCTTATTCTTACCAGTAATCACAAGTGTACCACTTCAGTGTTTATGAATTTATCATAATTCTACCTTTCCCTCTGCTTGATATCCCCTAACCCTATTCTTTGTCCTCATGGTGACTTCCAAAATCTTTCCATCCCTCAGTTCTCTTTTATGTTATCATCCCTACACAAGCTGTACTCTTCTTCCTCATCTTGACATCTTGGTAAATTAATTCAATTCTGTATTGTCCCCCATTCCCAATTGGGAAGTGGGGGACTACTGTCCCTGATCTTATTGTCACTGATCTTTTTAAAAATTTTTTTTTTATTTTAATAGTTTTTTTTACCAGATATATGCATGGGTAATTTTACAACATTGACAATTGCCAAACCTTTTGTTCTAATTTTCCCCCTCCTCTCCCCCCCCCCCCCGCCAGATGGCAGGTTGACCAATACATGTTTAATATGTTAAAGTATAAATTAAATACAATATATGTATACATGTCCAAACGGTTGTTTTGCTATACAAAAAGAATCGGACTTTGAAATAGTGTACAATTAGCCTGTGAAGGAAATCCAAAATGCAGGTGGACAAAATTAGAGGGATTGGGAATTCTATGTAGTGGTTCATAATCATCTCCTAGAGTTCTTTCGCTGGGTGTACCTGATTCAGTTCATTACTGCACTTTTGGAACTGATTTGGTTCATCTCATTATTGAAGAGAGTCATGTCCATCAGAATTGATTATCATACAGTATTATTGACGTATATAATGATCTCCTGGTCCTGCTCATTTCACTCAGCATCAGTTCCTGTCAGTCTCTCCAGGCCTTTCTGAAATCATCCTTTTGGTCATTTCTTATAGAATAATATGTTCCATAACATTCATATACCACAATTTATTCAGCCAATCTCCAATGTATGGGCATCCACATAGTTTCCAGTTTCTGGCCACCACAAAGAGGGCTGCCACAAACATTCTTGCACATACAGGTCCCTTTCCCTTCTTTAAGATCTCTTTGGGATATAAGCCTAGTAGTAAACTGCTGGGTCAAAGGGTATGCACTTACTGTCACTGATCTTACCTGGCCAATCCTCAACCATGATCTCCTGTCACATTCACTGCTTTTCTATTCACGTGTTGCCTAACAGACTTGGAGAAAATTCCAAAACCACCCCAACAGGATTCTCTACAAACTTAAATTATGTGATCTCACCTGGCCTCTCACTGTAGCACTCTAATATAGTCATGATCCTACTCAGTACAGTGCCTTTTTCAAACCTTTTCATTCATCCTCAAATTTCCCATGGTTTCTCCTCTCTTACCTCCTGCTGAGAACTTAGTCTCATATTTTACTTAAAAAAAAAAAAAAAAAAATTAGTGAAGCTATATGCTGAGAGTTCCTTTTTCTGGTCCTTCTTCCCCATTTCTTATCACCTAGATACCTCTCGAGATTGTCTTCTTCCCTGATCTCACATAATGAGATTGCCTTGCCTAGGCAAACCCCCTCCTCATGCACAAATCACATTCTGTCTTCTCTAGCTGCCTCCTCTTTTCCCTACTCTCACTTTTCTTATTCTTTCCCTCACTGTTGAAGACTTTCTTACTGCTTACAAAACTGCCTGAGGCAACTAGGGGATTTGTAGCCTTGGATAAAGGTCAGAAAGGCCTGAGTTCAAATGTAGCCTTAGATACTTATTGGCCTTGTGCCTAGGGACAAGTCACTTAAGCACTCAACTGTAAAATGAGGATATTAGCACCTACCTTGCAGGATTGTTGTGAAGATCGAATTGTAACTTTTCTGATTCTCCCTCCTTGTCTTCACTTGCTGATCTCCTTGATTTCTTTAAAGTTTCAACTAAAATCCCACCTGATACAAGGATCCTTTCCCAGTTACCAGATCTTACCGTTAAAGCTTACCTCCAATTTACCCTGTCTATATCTTGTTGGTATATGGTTGTTTATATATTGTCTTCCCTATTAGGTTGTAGGTTTGCCTTTCTTTGTATCCCCGGTGCTTATTATAATACTTGGCACTCAGTAATTGCTTAATTCTTGCCTTTTGGTGACTGACATAGTAATTCATGAAGAATATTTGATAAGGATCACAGAGATCTTTTTAAAAAATAAATGAATAAACTTCAATTAGATAAGTAAATTTTGCTAAATATTTCCCAATTACATTTTAACAGATTTTTAATATTCATTTTAAAAAACTTAATTCCAAATTCTCTCCCTCCCTCCCACTTAAATGGCAAGCAACATACCCATTATATTTCCATATTAGCAAAATATATTTCTATTTTAGCTATGTTGCAAAAGAAAACACCCCCTTCCCCACAAAAAAAATTAAAGTGAAAAAAGTCTATGTGATTCTGCACTCAAGAGTCCCATCAATTCCCTCTGAAGGTAGGTAGCATTTTTTTATTTTTTTTTTATCATGAATCCTTGGAATTGTCTTGATCAGAGTAGCCAAGTTTTTCACAGTTAGTCATCATTGCAATTTTGTTGTTACTGGATCACAGAGGTCTTGATCTGTGTTGGTGGATGGATGATGTCATTGATAGAATTTTAAGATCTTAAACCCCAAGATTTCTACCACTAAGGCTGAATTAAGCAAATGAATTTGTCGTGCTAACAAGAAATGGGGAAAGGTTACCACAAAAATTAAGGGGAAAAGCTCTGGAATATTAAAATCTACCCTCACTCTTCTTCACTTCCCTTTCTTTATTAATCACAGTAAAATTACTCAGAAATGCTAGAGGAACCTTTTTTTAGGAGTCATCCCCCAGGTTCATTTTTATTATAATTAAATACAAAACTTTAGTGAGCAGAATTTCCCCTCTCATTCCCAGAGAGAAAGAAAATATAGATTTAGAAGTTAGTGGTTCCTTTGTGAATTTTAAGTCTCACTTAGTTATATGATCTATTTGATTTTATTCAGTTTGGCCCTGATCAGATCAGAAAAACAAATCTATTTGGGGGTTCCCTAAATCTTTTCCTGAATCATGCAAATCAGTTCTTGCCTTAACTTGTGCAGTAGCTTGCTAGTTGATCTACTTGCCAACATCGCTTCCCCTTCCATTCTTCTCTTAGAAGATATCACTCTTTCCTTCATCCCATTCAGTCAACTCTATGGCTCCCTCCATCTCCAAGATCAAATATCACATCCTCTATATGATGTCTGGAACCCTTTTTATCTTCTTAGATCTTACCCTCATGTCTTTTGGGATTCAGTGATGCTGGCCTTCTTTTTAGTATTTCCATTGTCTATATCCCTCATTCTAGGAGTTTTCTCAGGGTTCAGCTGAAATCCCACTTTTCAAAGAAATCTTCCCCTTAATGCTAGTGCCCTCCCTCAGTTGATTCTCTTCAGTTTGCCTTCTGTGTCATTTGTTTGTACATAGTTATTTTTCTTCCCTCTTAAACTGTGAGTTTCTTGAGAGGAGTAACCTTTTGTTTGTTTGTTTGTTTGTTTGTTTTACCTTCTTTGTATTTCCATCACTTATCATAGTACCTGATGCACAGTTTACTACATATTTATTTTCTTGTTAAGAACTGCATATGGGCTATTTGACAACTTATATTTGGAAGATTAAAAGACATATATCTAATTTCAGTAAGACTGGATCCCCAAATAGCAACTTTTTCTATGACCTTCCTTTAATATCCTTTCTTCAGTTTGGAGGTGGTTCATAAAGGGATGGTCTCCATCATGAATTATATCCTATTCATTTCTTTATTACTGGACTGGCCTTTGAGGCCTTTGATCCCTTTGAGGGTCAGTGGGAATAAAAGAAAAATGGTCAGTGATCATTTAGAATAATTGGTTCTTGGCATTTATGGGGGCAGGGGGGAGAAGTATTTGGAGTAAGAAAGTGCCATCTGAATTTTTTTTTTTTTTTACCAATAAACATTTATTAGATATTCATAATGTGCTTGGCTCACCTAAAATAAACCTAGAGGAAGATATTGTCCCTATTTAACAGAAGTCAGCTTTAGAGATTTTCTGTAAGATGGTGTCAAAAAGCAAGGGATTGAGGCCTCCCCAGTATGACTGATCCCAGGCAGAATAGCTACAGGAAGCTTTACCAGGATCTGGTGGGTTCTCTTCTCTGGGTGCTGTTCTCCAAACACTGAGGCCTTCTGGCTGCCTCCTCTTCTTCTCCCTAAGTCTCTCTCCTTTGTTTTGTTTCTATATGCCCATTCCCAAAGAAATACATACTTTTCTGTGGTCTTGAGCATGGCTTGGTGGAAAGAATACTGAAATTGGAATTGAAAGTCTGAGTTCAAGTCCAGGCTTCATCATACTTTTCTCCTGGGCAAGTCAATTAAATTTTCTCTAACCCAGTTTCCTCATGTATACATGAGGTAATAGACTATGACTTTTTAATGTTTTTTTTCCAGCCCTAAATACATGACTGTGACCAGTATTCCCTGCTTCATCACTCCCAGCACCTATCAATGAACAAAATCAGGGTGTATTTTGCAAGTGAAGAGGACACACAGACTATTAATACAGAGAAATCCTCATGTCTTTTTGCTAAAGAATTGTTGAATGGGACGGACTTCTGCCAGGCAGGCTCAACTTCTATCTTTACCCTTTTCCGGCTTAATCTCCAGCCTTTGGAGGGTACTCTTGTGAAACAGGGCCTTCCATCTGATCATGTGCATTCTATCTCATATTGCAATTACCCCTAGCTGGATTTCTAACCAAGCGGCACCCTCCACTCAATGATGGTCGCACTCTTCACATCCTAGTGACTTGAAACTGTTGTAAATCATCATCATCTAAACTCTATTGCTGATTCTCATAATCTCCCCCCAACTCTCCCATACCTCCTTACATCCCAACCCTATTCCTACCCCAAAGTTCCATTTTTCCTGAGGAGTAGTGACTATAATATCATCATCCTCTGTTTTAATGCCTTGATACATGCAATTTTTTTCCACATGCTCCCTGAAAGTGTGTCTCAGTTGTCCTTCCTGACTCATAGACACCTCCTACTGTAAACTACAGTTCTGCAGAATCCCTTTGACTTTCCTTTAAAGTTTTTGTGGTCACACAGGAAGCATTTACATTTTTATACAATCCTTCTGTCATTAGGACTGAATTGTTTTGTCATCCCTTAGCAGTCTGGTCAATGGATTATTATTGTGGCACCTGAGAACCTGATAAAACTTTTTTTTTTTTGGTTCCTTAATCCCTTGGGTGTTGTGTGGCAGATCACTCATGGTGGCAGTGCTATGTGTTCCTTCCTGACTCCCTAAGACATTGGCATTGCCAAACCAGTTTAACAATTGACACACTTTTGTGGTTTGGGGCAATTACTACACATGGAGGCAGAGCCTAGTGTTTTACTAACAGATAATAATCTCAAAATGTATGTCAGAGCAATTAAATAGGATTTTACTTAATATTGCATATATAATAAAGAAGATGGCTGTTATCATATAATACTTACTAAGGTATAAATATGGCTGGCTTTAAATGAGTTCCCCCTAAAGTCCAACTGGCATAAAAGATCAGGAATTAGACTTGGAATTAATAGCTTAGTGACTCCAGGAAAGTTGCTTAATCTCAATATACCTATATTCCCTCTTTTGTAAAATGATGAGATTGAATTCATTGGCCTCTAAGGTCACTTCCAATTCTGAGTTTATAATCAATCACTCAACAGGCATTTGTTAAGTATGCACCATATTCCAGACCCTACAAGTAGAAAAAGTTGCACTCTAAAAGGGCAAGACAGTACATATGTATAAAAATATCTATATTAAAAATATAAAGTCAATAAATAAAACTATATTCTGAACAAGTAAACAAAGTCATTTTGGAGGGAAGACACAAGGTGGAGGGAGGATCAGAAAAGGCTTCATGATGTAGAAGAAGTGTTGAATTATGTTGTAGAAGACTGGCACCTCTGGTATGAGGGCTGCCGAGCCTCTTTGGTGTCCACCTGTCTTTCAGTTCTCACCTGTGACTCCAAGAAAAACTGTAGCATGCACAGCCATCATGCCCTGCTCTGTCTCTCAACAGACAGGCTAAAACCAGGTTATGAGTAATAATGGGCCTCAAACCCTGACTGCCATTGGCCCTCTGAAAACAAAGGATAAACAATAATAAAATAAAACAAAACAAAAAAAATCCTGAAGTTGCTGTCAAAATGGGAGTGCTTTCTAGACAGCTGGGATGGTCAGAAAAATAGTTGTTGATGTAATGGATGGACAGGGAGAAGTCCAATTTGGTTGGAGTACAGAGTGGGTGGGAGGTGAATTGCTGTCCAGTGAGGCTGGAAAAGATAGATTGTGGGATTAGTATTTCTGATCCTTGAAGCAATAGGAAACTGCTGGAGTTGGTTGAGTAGGAAAGATCTGTACTTAAGGAAAGACTAATAGCAGAAGGTTGGACTAAAGTAGGAGTTTGAGGCAATCAAGAGGTTACTGAGATTGTTAAGGGACTAACAAGATAATATAGGTACAAGGTAATGAAGGCCTGAACTGAGGTATGAGTAGGGGAGGAAAGGATATAACTCCGTGATGGAATGAGAGGTCCAAGGGCATGCATTAGGAAACTGCCAACCCTTTAACAGAAACAGAAAAAACTTGGAAGAGGAGAGCACTTAGAGGAAGATAATGATCTGTTGATGATAAGATATCTCTGGGACTTCCAATGCTAAATGTCCAAGGGAAGACAACAGTTTAAATGGCTGTTATTGAGATTAGCCTTGGGCAAGCTCATAATTCTCATGGTTCCAGGTTTCAGTCAGTTAAAATTGGAACCAGAAAATTTCCATCATTCAGACATGTAATGATTACTGGTGTGCTGTGACTCTTTAACACTGTAGGATCCATATTTGGTGGCTATTTTTAAAAAACAAAACAAAACAAACAGAAAACAAGTTGTTGTTTGCTTGTATTTGGTCATTGTAGACAGGATCATTTCGTTCTGGGTGCATCATTTAGGAATGATATTGATCCCAACTCTACTTTTTACTTGCTACCCCAGGTAACCTTGGGCAACTGCTATGTAATTCCTCTGGGCCTTAGTACCTTGTCAAATTAGTGATTAGACTAGATGACTTCTTAAACATCCTTTTAGCTTTAAATTTGTTATCCTATGATCTTGTGAACTAGCTGTATTTATCCTAAAGAAGAGAAGAGACATGAGTCCTGTCTTCTATCTGAGTTCCCTTTCTCTTCTCAGTCTCCCTGACATCTCATATAGGTATCCTTTGACATCATTCAGTCTCTGAGGAAGAGGTAACCTTTCCCTTGCCACAGCCAACATCACTGCCACAAATTGCACCCTCACAGTCACCATCCCTGTTCTAAGTCTTCAATCTCTTTCTATCAACGTATACCTCCTGGTGGACTTCAGATCTACCCAAGGCTTTCCTTTCCTTCGATAACTTCTCTAGGCCCTGCTATCCCTTCATGGGATATTTCTTCTCCCTTTCTCAGCCAAACTCCCTAAAAAAGCTATCTGTGATCACACCCTCCACTTTCTCACCTTTCCCTCACGCCTTGGTCTCATCTCTCAGCTGGAACTGCTCTACAGAGTTACCAGGGCTCGTTTCAGTCGGGATCCTTCTCAGGTTGCCTGGCCACTTATTCCTCAGGAATGCTCTTACTTCTGATTTTGTAACATTACTTTGGTTCTCTTCCTGCTCCTTTGCTGGCTCATCAAATGTATCCTGATTTCTAGCTGTGGGTATCACCCCAAGATTCTGTCTTAGGCCCATTCTCTTTTCTTCTCACCCTGCCCATCTGCTCCCATGAGTTTAATTATTCTCTCTGCAAGATCTCCCCTATCCCTATCCTTCCTCTTTAATTGATATCTATATATCTACTTCTTTCCTGAGCTTCAATCCAACACCACCAGTTGCCTACTAGACATTTCAGACTGGATTTCATCTCAAAAAATCTAAACGCATCTTCCCCCCAAACTCTTCCCTCTTCTTTTCTCCTCTTTGTGATAGAGGCACTACCATTTTTCCATGACCATTTCCCTGGTTTGTAACTTTATTATCATCCTTGTTTCCTCACTTTTCCTGAGCCCATATATCTAGTCACCTGACATGTTTTCTCCTTCTGCCTTAGCACAGATTTTCATCACCTTTTCCTGGAATAGTGCAGCAGCCTCCTCATTTGTCTGCCTTTTTGTGAAGCTCTCTTTGCTCCAGTCTAGACTACACATGCTGCCACACTGATTTTCCTTAAGTGGAGCTCTGCTCATGTTAGTACCTTGCTCAGTCAATTTTGGTGGCTCCAGCTGCCCTTGGACCAGCCCTTCTGTTTAGCCTTCAAAGACCTTCCCCACCCGACCCTCATCTGTCTTTCCAAACCTCATTGGGCATTCTTTCTCTGCTCTGTTAGTCCCGAGTGAAGTCCCCCACCATTCCTTTGCACTGTTTCCCATCCCTGGGGAAGGCTCCCTCCTCCTTTCAGGATATAATTCAGGTCCTGTTTTCTACATAAAGTGTCTTTGGTTTTTGCCCTAACCCAAGCTTCTGGAGTCCCTCTCTTAAGGCACCTTGTCTTTATTTCCATACTCTTTCTATTTACAAATGGGCCTCATTTATATGGCAGACAACTGTGAAGGAAGGATTCTTGCATTCTTTGCATTTTTTTCCCCTGACCCCTAGCATGGAATTTGATGTACAACAGAGGGAAGGAAATATATATAGAGTACCTCCTGTGTGTCAGGCTCTGTGCTGTGTCCTAAGTACAGATATCTCCTTTATAAAATGAGACTTCACTCTGGCAGAGAGGTGCTATAACAATGTCCATTTTATAGTTGGAGAAACTGAGGTTAAGTGATTTTCCCAGGGTTACACAGTAAATGTCTATGGTCACATTTGAACTCGGTTCCTTCTAACTCCAAGCACCTATTCTCTCTTCTGAGCTAAGCCAATCTTTGCTCTCCTGGTTCTTAGTGGCCATCTGAGACAAGCTAGGGGAAAAGCACTTAGATAGTACCTACTACATACCAGGCCTTATGCTAAATGCTTTACAAATCTTCTTGTTTGACAAGACTTTGAGCAATTCCGTAAAAGAAATAAAAGGGACATGATTACACTTTCATCTTCTTTTATATTACTTGACCTTGGTGACTTCTCGTATTCCTCTCTCTCTTTGTACTTCTTTTCTGTTCTTGTATTGGAGGTTTAGGCAGAAATGAGAAAGGAGTGAGCTAAGTTCAGTCTGCAAGGATTCTGCCCCAACATGTACTTTTCCTACCTCAAAAAGTTTTATAAATGTAAGTGGTCATTATTTAGGAAGGAGCTAGAGGCATTGATAGTTTCCCCTGAGAGGTAGATTATGTTGTTCAGTTCCACTTTGTAGTATTTTTAAAAATAACTTTCTCTATTCTAAATCTTCTTTTTAATGGACTGCTTAGTCTGTGGCTTTCAGCCCTACACATCTGTTCATCTCTATGTAGGCCCCATATACACACCCATTAGCTGATCCCACTAAACAGATGGTGGAATTCATTAGCAAGTACATCAGGCAACCTGTGCTTTTTGATTAGTATTTGAACCAGGGGGATGAGGGTGAAAGCTCTTGTGGCTCAGCACCTTTAAAGTACCTAGTCCCCAAATGACAAAATGAACTTGTGGTATAGACTGGGTAGGACTTGGAACTCTGTTAAGCTCTTAATGAGTATTTTCTACACCACATATGAAAGAAGTGGCAATGTGCCCTTGTTTATCTGGTTTGTATTTATTAAAACTCTATCATTTGTCTGCTAAGATGACTCATCTTTGTAATTGGCAAATATCAGGGAAGGAGAGAATTTTTATAGAATGGTGACTAAAAATTCAAATGAAGAGCAGAAAACATTTTTTGCTCATTCATCATCATCATAAATTATAAAGATCATTGTTATATGTGTATCGATAATAAAGGAATCAAAGTAAAATGGAATACCTATTGACTCTTGTTAATTGCCTCTGCTGTTTAATTTTTTTTCTTTTTATAGTTTTTATAATTATTATTGAAGTAACTAGAAGAGTTAGACAATTTATTAAATAAGATACACTGACAGTCATATTTTACTACCACCAGAGAGAGTCAACTCAATTATTTCTGTGTGGAGCTTGGTGAGATTTCAGATGAATGCAGTTAACTACAGAGGTGGAGGAGAGAAAGGTGGGGAAGAACCTGTGGCCTTTTCAGATAATTGAAATATAATTTTTATTAATATTTAGAATGGAAAAGATTTCTAAATCTTCCCTTCTGGACTAGAATTAAGAAACAATGGAAAGTATCTCATTTACTCAGACAAAGAAGTTCAATCTGAGGTTCACTCTGTAAGCAAATTTGAGAGCTTTGTTGGGGGGCCTCAAACTTTGGTGTCATGAAACAAGAAGTCTGAAGTCAGCAGTATTCAGCACTATGTCTGCATAATATTTCTAGTGGATTATTAAAAGAATTATTTTTATTTGGGGGTGATAGTTGTTTATTATTCTATCATGTATATCATTTGTTTATATTTGGTTGTTTAAGCAAGTTGCCACCTCCCTCCCCCATTAGCTTGTGAATTCCTCAAAGGATGAGACTGATTTTTGTCTTTGTGTCACCACCACTTAGCACAGTACTTGGCATGTAGTAGGTTCTTTAAAAATGCTGATTGGCACTACTGATCAAAGAAATGCAAATTAAGACAATTCTGAGGTACCACTACACACCTTTCAGATTGGTTGAGATGACAGGAAGAGATAATGAATGTTGGAGGGGATGTGAGAAAACTGGGACATTAATACATTTTTTGTGGAGTTGTGACCTGATCCAACCAATTCTGGAGAACAATATGGAACTATGCCCAAAGGGCTATCAAAGTATGCACACCCTTTGATTCAACAGTGTCTCTACTAGGCCTGTATCCCAAAGAGATCATGAAAAGGGGAAAAGGACCCACATGAAAAAATGTTTGTAGCAGCCTTTTTTGTAGTGGCAAGGAACTGGAAACTGATTGGAAAATGGCTAAATAAATTATGATATATGAATGTGATGGAATATTATTTTTCTGAAAGAAATGATCAGCACGATGATTTCAGAAAGGCCTGAGAGACTTACAGGAACTGATGCTGAGTGAAATGAGTAGAACCAAGAGAAGATTATACACGGTAACAATATTATGTGATGATCAGTTCTGATGGACGTAGTTCTTTTCAACAGTGAGGTGATTCAGGCCAGTTCCAATGGTCTTGTGATGGAGAGAGTCATCTATACCCAGAGAGAGGGCTGTGGGAACTAAGTGTGGATTACAACACAGTATTTTCACTTTTGTGGTTGTTTGCTTGCTTTTTGTTTTGTTTTATTTTTTCTCATTTTTTTTTCTTTTTGATCTGATTTTTCTTGTGCAGCATGATAATTGTGGAAATGTTTATAGAAGAATTTGCACATGTTTAACATATATTAGATTATTTGCTGTCTGGGGGAATAGGAGAAAGGAAGGAGAAAAAAATTTGAAACGCAAGGTTTGGCAAGGGTAAATATTGAAAACTATGCCTGTGTTTGTAAAAATAAAAAGATGCTGATTGGCTGTGACTAGTTTGTCATAGTTTGTAGCTATTCTAGTTCAGAATAATTTATTCTATAATGATATAGTATGCCCACATATATAGATAGAGAACATTTTCTAGTAACTTTCCCTTCTATAACTTTCTCATGAAACAGTGTAAAATTGTCTTTTCCCTCTTTTCTCACATCTCCACTGCACTCTGTTATCTCCCTTATTTTATAGTTCCAGAATGTTCTGAAGAGAAATTAATTTCCATGGGTAATTTTAGAGGGCAAGGGCACTTAAATTCATTGACATTGGCCTGAACCATCCTGTTTGCTGTCACTTGTTTTTAGTCACCACAGAGTCTTTTACTCCTTATCATGTTTCATAGGTTAAGTGAATTTTAATATTGAAAGGGTACTCAAAGATTCAGGTGCCAGGTCTGCCTTTCCACTCCTGTGTTTCAGTGGGATGTTGCCCCTTGTCTTTCCTTTTGCTTTCCTAGATTTTGGAGGATTGGTTGAGGTCAGAGGATCATACATCTGGAATTAGAAGGGACTTTAGCTATCATCTGATCCAACCTGCCTTAATTTATAGATGAAGAATCTATAAGATTGAGACCCAGTGATAGCAAGTGAGTTATGCAGAAACATGAGGACAGTAAGTGACAGTGCCTCATTTGAATGTAGGTCTTTTGATTTTAGTTTCAGGGCTCTTTTCACTGTACTTCACTGCCTTCTAGTGAAATAACAATCCAGAAGTCACATACAGAACTACAAAGTCTGCTAAAGCACAGCATTGGGGTTAGTATAAAATGTGCTTCTTTTTAAAAAAAAAAAATGTTCTAGAATTTTGAGTTTCTCTTCCTCTACTCCCCCTCCTTGAGAAGGCAAGCAGTTCAATATAGATTATAAATGTGCATAAAACATTTCATATTAGTTGTGTTGCAAAAGAAAATGTAGACTAAGAAAACCCAAGAAAAATAAAGTTAAAAAACAGTATGCTTTTGATCTGTACTCAAGACTTTTTCGGTTTTTTATCCAAGTCTTTTGGAATTGTCTTGGATCATTGTGTTGCTGAGAATAGCCAGGTCAATTTACCCTTGATCATCAAAAGGTTCTGCTTAATTTCACTTTGCATCAGTTCATGTATTTTCAGGTTTACAAAAACCATTCTGCCCATAAGTTCTTATAGTACAATAGTTTTCAACAATCATATACCATTGCTCATTCCCAGTTAATGGGCATCCCCTCAATTTCTAATTTTTTTGACATCACAAAAAGAGCTTCTATAAATATTTTTGTATGCTCATGTCCTTTTCCTTTTTCTCTGATCTCTTTGGGATATAGACCTAGTAGTAGTATTGCCAGATCTAAGGTAGGCACAGGCTTATAACCTTTTGGGTGTAGTTGCAAATTGCTTTCTCGAATGATTGGGTCAGTTCCAAACAGTGCTTTACTGCCCCACTTTTTCCATATCCCCTCCAATTTTTGTCATTTTCCTTTGTATCATTTTAGCCAATCTGATAGATTTGTGAAGTGGTTCCTCAGAACTGTTTTAATATGTATTTCTCTAATCAGTAGAGATCTAGAACATTTTTTTTTTCATAAAACATGTGAGAACATCTCATCTGCAGGTTAATGGGTATATCTTACCCAAACAAGGCCTCCTAGTAACATAGAAATTAAATTTGAAAGGGCCCTTGTTCAGATATGTTTGATTATGTCCAACTCTTTGGGCCCCATTAGGTTTTTTTCTTGGCAAAGATACTGAGTGGTTTGCCATGTTTTTCTTCAGCTCATTCTACAGATGAGGAAATTGAATCAAACACGGTGAAGTGACTTGCCCAGGTTCACACAGCTATTAAGGGTCTGAGGCCAGATTTGAACTCTAGAAGATGGGTCTTCCTGACTTGGCACTCTGTGCACTGTGCCTGCCACTTCGCTGCCCCCAAATGGCTCATAGAGACCATTAGCCCTCTCATTTTATACCTAAGGAAATGGGAAGTACAGATAGTTACTGAATATTTATTAAGCATTTACTACATGCCAGACACTGTGTTGAATTCTGGTGATACAAAGTATCTAAAGATAAGCCCCACTGAGTACAGTGGGAGAAACAACAGCAGATATGAAAGGATAAATTGGCACTACTCAGCAGGTATAACACAGCAGCATTCAGAGGAACTAGAATGAGCTTCTTAAAGAAGGTGGGATTTGTATTTGAGATCAGAAGGAAGCCTGGTAAGTCAAGAGGGAGCCACGACTGTCTGAGGATCCAGCGTGGACATAAGAGCAGCAGCTTCTCTTGGGTGTTCAAGGTCACACTGAAAATAACTTGCATCAGAGTTAAGATTTGAACCCCTAGCTTCAGGCTCTAAATCTAGTGTTCTTTCCATTATACCAGCCTATACTTGTGTTTAAAAAAAAAATAACCAAAAAACAACTGTTCATATATGTGTTGAAGGAAGTGTGGCTTAGATAGTAGTTAATACAAGAAAGATCTGAGGATCTTAGTATATGACTCATCAGTATGACATACAGTGGCCCCCAAAGTCACCCTGATCTTCAGCTATATTGGTAGAGAATCTTGTTCCGGTCCCCTCCCTCACCCTACAGAAATAAGGAAGCAGCGGAAGCCTTCCATGTATTCACACACAGTAATTTCACATTTACTGATATGTTAGAGAAGGGGATAAAGTCACTCATAATTTCCTCCAAATCAGAATTTTTCCCTCTGTTTGTATCCTAGACCTTTTGGTTGCCCTCATAATAATGTTTTTAAATGTGTAAAATATATAGAACTACAAAAAAACTTCAAATAAAATAAAGATACCATTTTTCTTTTAAATTTTATAGACACTAGATTAAAAAACCTGCTCTGGGTGGAAGTTATATGGAAATATTTTATATTAGAGAGGGCCTTCTCTCTGGCCATTGTTCCGGGAGGTTACATATTAGCAAATAATGGGAACTAAGAAGTTGTAGCCTGAGGTCTTTGGACATTTCTAAACTTTTGTTAATAACAGAAGGGAGTCCCTGAAACTTTGAAAGTGGAGTGATGGATTTGGGGTCAGAAAGGGTGAATCCTCCCTCAGAAGCTTAACAGTTCTGTGCCCTTTGAGCAAGTGAGAATCGAATGAGATCATACAAGTGGAGATACAATCCCTACATGTATCATCAGCAACAACAATAATAGTTATCTTCGATTGATAGCCACTAAGAAGAAAGTGGGTACATTTGTGTTTCTTTCTACCATCCCTACTTGGGAACCAAGGAAAAACTTTTTAATGAGAAAGGCAAATGACAAGGGTTGGATACATATCCTAATAACTCAGCTTATTTGCAAAATTGTAATTATTCAGAGATGACTCGTATAAACATCTTTCCATGACCCCACCTTCAGCCTATCACAGAGTTTGTGTTTCAGTTATATAAACATGAGAAAGGTCCTTGACTTCCTGTAAAATGTAGTTTTAGACTATAGAGGGTGGGGGTTTTGTGGTTTTCAAAATTTGGTTTTTAAAATACAGAAAATTTATTTTTACCTTTTCTCCCTCTTTTCCTTCCTTCTTTTTTCCTCCCTCCCTCATTCCTTCTCTCTGTCCCCCTCCATCCCTCCTTCTCTCTCTCCCTCCCTCCGCTCCCTTCCCTTACTCTTCCCTCTTTTGCCCTCCCCTCGCCTTTCCTCTTGTCTTGTCTTGTGTCTTGTCTTGTCTTCTCCTTCTCTTGTCCTCATCTCTTTCTCTCCTTGTCTTCTCCTTCCTCCCCTCCCCTCTTCTCCTCTTCATCCCCCCCTTTCTCTTTTTCTTCCTCTTCTTTTTAAACAAATTCTTTCAAGCTGTGCTGTTATGCCAGGCTGGCACTCTGCTCTAATTCTCTCTTTAGGCTTCCTCATTGCCAGCCTATTAAGTGCTCTGGAGGGTAAAGAAGGGGAGAGGAGGAAAAGGGGTGCATGGACAGTGGAATGGAGAGCCCTGCCAACCATACACAGTTACTCTGGAAGCAACTGTCCTTGTAGCCTGAGCCGCGTAATCGCCAAGACCATACTTGTATTCATCCTCCTCTTGGTTAGCTTAGGAAATGCAGACATGGAGGGCATCTTCTTGATGAATGGATCCTAATAACTTGGCATTTCTAAAACTTCTGGTCTCAGGAAGAAGTGCATTGGCATGGAAGACTTTGCACAAGAGGCAAGGCTTCTGAGTTGGGTGGATTGTTATCACCTAGTGCGGCCCTTCGCAACTTCCTCTCCTGCCGCCCACAGCCAAATACGGAAACTGTGTTCTATCTGGCCACTTCTGCAATCACCAGTGTTCACAGCTCCTGGGGACCTCTCCTCAGCACTTAGACCTTCATGTCTTGTGACTGAAAGACAAAGCTCATGTTGAATTTTAAAATGTGCCTTTTGTGGTGCTCTGTCCAACTGACGTTCCTTTTCCCTGTTCCCTCCATTGTACAGTGCTCCAGTTGAAGCTTCAGCAACGACGGACCCGGGAGGAGCTGGTGAGCCAAGGGATCATGCCGCGTGAGTACCAGTTTTCTTCAGATGCATCCCTGCCCTCCTCTCCAAGCAGGCTTGGATAAATGTGACTGATCGGGTGGTATGGGAAATACTGGGCACAAAATAGCAAACCCCTCTAAATGTTGTTGCCTCTTCTCTCTCCCACTTTTCAAAGTTTAGTACCGTCAGATGGTAACTCTTCTGGCCAACAAAAATCAATAACTTTAATTAGTTTGAAAGTGGGTGATGATGAGGAGGGCAGGGATGGCTGTGAATCATCCTTTAATTCTGCTATGTATGCTCAAAAGAGTGTGTTCTGTTTTACATGTACCTTTGTGGGCAGGGCAGGAGCTGATAACCAATCTTTATGCAGGTTTCCTGCCTGTATGTGAGTTCTCTCGACTTAACTGTAATTCTTTAACTTGAGTGTAATGGGAGAGGGCCCATAAATTTTCTGCCTTGGTTGTCTGAGTTGGAAAAAAAACTCCTTGTGGTTTACTTCTCTGCTCTCCAAATCCCAACCTTGTTTTCTGAATTGCTGAAGCAGTCATTCTTAGAAGAAAGGTTTTGACTTGGACTTCACCGTGAGGCATTGATGAATATTGTGCTATGACCATGAGTTTGGGCTCCCTTAGAACGTGTGCACATATACTGGAAAGGGCCAATAATGAATGGTGCAGGAGCCAGCTCGAAACTTGAGAACCCTTTGGCACTAGTGGGCTAGAATGATAAAGAGTGCAAGATGTGCCCAGGGAGGCCTAATTGGGGACAAACCACTTCATCTCTCTTGGCCTCTCCTGGGCAGCACAAATGTGATGCTAAGATTGTTCTCCAGCTCCCCTCACCATGTTATTAGGAGGAAAGGGCTTTTCGAGTCATGAATCATTACAGTAATGCTAATTGTTATTATTTTCAATACCAGTAGAATCATAATTATAGTGGAGACAAAAGCTATCTAAACTTTTGTGGTTTCTATTGACAATTCTTTTCCAACCCTCAGCAAACAACATATGCTCATATTTTTTCTTCTTTGAAAAGCTTCCCACAAAAAAAAAAAAGAAAAGAAAAAAAAAAGGACTCTCTCAGTCCTTCTCTGAAAAGCCACCTATAATATCCCCATAATTTCAGAGAAATGCACTAAAGGAAACTTCCAGAACACTTTCTAATTGACAGAGAGGGAATCAGTTGTTCACCTTAATAATTCAAGGAACATTGGTGACTTGTTCCCTCCTGTGCTTTTCTGGGACCTCAGCATGAATCAGTACTGAATCCAAAAGTAGATTTTAGCAATACCTGGGGTATTCTAAGAGGCCTGTTAAAGGCAGATCTTTTTCGTGGTCAGTCATTGCTCTGCTACTGCACTAGTCACTCTTCTTAGGCCATGTTCATCCCTGTCTTGTTTTATGCTCTTCACTGTAGAAACTGATTTTATAGTTTACCTGTGCCTGCTTTTGGTGTGGGATTTGGTAAACGTATCCCAGTGTGAAAAGAATTTTCTCCATTTATGTTGTAGAGGGAAACCTTGGAAAATACCAAACTAGTCTAGTCCATATAATTTAGGGAAATAACTTGTCTATAAGACATTTGTCTCATAAGAAGCCATCCTAGCTTTTTTTTTTTTTTTTTTTCTTGATTTATTTTTAATTGCTGAGGCAATTGGGGTTAAGTGACTTGCCCAGGGTCACACAGCTAAGAAATGTTAAGTGTCTGAGACCAGATTTGAACTTGGGTCCTCCTGACTAAAGGACTGGTGCTCTAACCACTGCGCCACCTAGCTGCCCCCTTAGCTTTATTTTGTAGTCTTATGGTACCAAGAGCTAGAAGAGAGCCTTGGAGATCATTTAGTGTCTGATCTTTAACTTTGCAAGTGAGGAGAGTGAGTTCTAGAAAGGGACATAGAGTGAATGTGTGACATAGTCTGCCACCAGTGCCCTTTCCTACACATTGCCCTGTTCGTGCCCTAAGCTGCCTAAAGAAACCATGAAGTAGCCCTGGAATTGGGCTGAGAACGGCCATGCCTTACAAAATGATCTTCAGATTGATCTGCAGCAGGTCAACCTCTGGAGGTGCGCAAATTACCAGATGCTCATCAAAAAAATTAATTATATGCTTCTTTCAATAAGTGCTTCCTTAAGTATCTAGCATTTCACTAGATGCTTTGAATGATATTAAAGAAAAGGGGTGGGGCTACATTCAAGGAAATTAAACTCTAGGTGGGGAGGTAAACCTGACCCAGATAAATTAGCTAGAGACAGTTAAGTGCTGGGGTGTGGGATAAAGGCCTGTAGAAGATGCCTTCTTTTCCTTGCCTTCCTCCAGTTCACACCTCTCACTTCCAAGGAACAGTCCATTTGTGGGTAGGTGCCTTGTAGGACAAGATGGTGATGTCTTCATATTGTCTGGGGAACTCCTGGGACTCCAGCAGGTTTGGACATTTTACTCTTGATTGTATAGAAGAGTTATGAAGTATTAGACAGAGAGGGCTTATTAGACATTATTTTATCCGGACTCCTCTTTTTTTTTTTTTTTTTTTTTTTGGTAGAGATGAGCTAGGTAAAGAAATAGAGATCCAAAGAATTTGTCATCAAAGGTCACAAAATCAACTTTTTATTAAATGACTTTTGGGTGCCAGGTACTCTGCTTGACACCAAAGATCTCAGAACTGAACCAAAACAAAAATAGTCTCTGCCCTCAAAGAGCCTCCATTCTGTTGGAGGAACCCGACATGCAGAGATGGAATAAATCCAGGCAGTGCAGGGAGAGAAGTAGGGTACGAGCACTTTCAAGGACATTGAAGGTCCTGTTTAAACTGAGTCTTGAAGGAGACAGGGGAAGAGAGGGATGCATGGCTGTGTAAAGGGATAGCCTGAGCAGACACAGAGATGGGAAATGGAGGGCTCTAAGTGAGGTGCAGCACGAAGGGTAGTTTTACCAGATGATTACCAGTGGGATGAAGGATTCAAAGTCAGGACAGATATATTGGGGCCAAGTGGTACAGGGCTTTAAAGGTCACATCTCCTGGAATTGGCTGAGCAGAGAGTGGTCTGATTTGTGCTGAAGAAGAGCCATGGTGTCAGCTGAGGAAGGCAGGACTGGAGCTGGCAAAGCCTTGAGGCACTTAGGTCTCCCAGCAGGCTGGGGGGCAATGGTCTAGGTGAGAGGTGAGGAGGGTCTCCACCAGGACAGTCACCTTGTCAGGGGTGAGAGGGCCAGAGGCCAGGATAGAAGTAAAATGGAGGAAGTTGAAGTTTGAAATCAAGAATAAGGCAGAGTTTACAAACTTGGGAGACAAGAGGGTGGTGCCTTTGAGAGAAAAGGGAAAGTTTAGAAGAGGATTGGCTGTTGAGTTTTGTGAACTCAGCAGCAGAGCCCTCCTTTCTAAAAAGGGCTTGGCTGTCGAAATAGACCACAGAGCCTGGTTCTTCCTGTCTCTGTCCTAATGATGTGCATCATTTAAGACATCTGGCCTGTCCTGCAGAAGGTGGTGTCTACCGTAGACTGTTAAACAGGATCACTTCCCAATCTCCTTTGTTCTCAACATGTAAACATAGGTTTCAAATTTAATACCACTTAACTAAACTCTGCCGTGGTGCAGACAATGCCAGACAGCACTGGATTATATGTTCCAGGCCCTGTGCTTTTACTGAGGATTTCTGAGTTCTGTATACCTTGAAGGAAAAAAGTGGGGGGAAGGGGGAAATGGCCGAGTTAGGAAGCTGAGGCGAGACGTATTCCATATGCTCCCACCAGACATCTAGCCAGTGTTTGGGGAAGAGATGAGTTGTTTTTGGGATGGTGCCTTGTACTTAAACAATACTTTCCCCTTGCCTTTTATATTTGACATTTAAAGGTGTAAAAGGGCAGGAGGTTAAGGTGAATTCTAAGAGAAACATTCTGGCAGTAAGATGTTGCAGAGGAATGACCTTTTAAAGGAATCATGGAAGTTCTGTTACATGCCATTAACCAGACAAATCTATAATCTCTCCTGGAGAAAAGTGAAGAGCCTCTGGTGGGTTGTTTTTTGTTTTTTTTTTTTTCTTTTTCAGACTAACATTATTAAGTTTATAGGATTATTGAGAAGAGAACAGCAGTGTTCCATTTTTAATGTGTTTAAGTCTGTAAATAACATGCGGGTATTTTCACATTCTTTTTCCTTTCCCCCAATTTTTTCCACATAGAGTGTTACTCTGTAACTCTGGCATTTTCAAGGATAATTTGCTCTATTAGAAGAGATTGCAGTCCTTTCATGCTATTTCATCCTGCAGCATTTTTCATAGAGTCTAAGTTGAAAGACACTTTAGAGTGCCATGTTGTCCAACATCTGCCTAAACAAGGAAACTTTCAAAAGCTTTCAATCCTCAAAATGGATATCCAGCTTTTGCTCCCTGAGGGAAAACCCACCACTTCTCAAGGCAGCCCACTCCATTTTGGGATCCTACTAATTCTTAATTGAATTAGTCCTTAATTTGCCCTTTTGAAACTTCCAATCATAGCTTCTCCTTCTGTCCTCTGGTACCAAGAAGATCCAATTGAATCCTTTTTTACGGCTGATCCCGGTAGGAAGCCACCATGTCACTCCCAGATCATCTCTTCAGGCTCAGCTTGCTTTGCTCCTTCCAGCAGTCCTTCTGACATGATCTTGATTCCCTTCACCATCCTGATTGCCATCTTTCTGTCCAGTCTTTACTTTATCAGTTGCCTTCCTAAAAGGTAATATCCAGAGTGAAGCCCAGTATTTTTGTCTGGCTTAACTAAGACAAGGAAGATCAGGCTTTTCATCTAAGACTGGATTTACATTCTTAGCTGCCATATCTCACTGTTGAGTTGGATTAAGCGTGTAGTCCACCAAACACCTCTGCCCTTTTGGATTGCTGGTATAAAATGGATTTTTTTTTCAGCCCAACTTGAAGACTTTACATTTATCACTAACAAATGCCATCTTAATAGATTCAGTCCATTTTTGTTGTCTCTTGTAGCTAGCTTAGATACACCCAAATTGGATAAACATGCCATCTCTGCCTATGAATGTTACAAGCACAATACCAAGTACAGATCCAAGTCCCCTTCCTCATGCCTTCTGACTTGACATTGGATCAGTTTTTTTAAGAATGGGTTCATCAGCCAAATTGACCTAAGTGTACTGATCTGGATTACATCTCTGTTTTTTTCATAGGAATGTGAATAATTTTGTCAAAGGCTCTGCCAAAAACTAGGTAAATTGTCGCTTACAACAGATTCCTATTTTAGTAATTCTGTCAGTAATTGAAATCTCTCTCTCTCTCTCTCTCACACACACACACACACACACACACACACACACACACACACACACACTTTGAACTGCTTATATACACATATATAATCAAGATTGTACTTGTTCAGTGACAAGCATTTCCCTTAATCTAGAAATCTGTAAATCTCCTCATCTTAAACTCTCTGGGCAATACAGACAAGTCCAGCCTTATCTCCAAACAGCATTCCGCTTTCTCCAGTCAGCTTTAGCAAAGAAAAAGCACCTTCTTAAGTATCAGAGCCCTGCAGTAACAGAGATGCAGGCCTGTCTTCTCCCCTCTGTTTTTCCTAAAATCATAGAGGGAATAGAGGGCAGTCAGGTGCTAGATTTCTCCCTTCTGAAAATCTAGATGGCTCTAGAATGAAATATACCCCAGGTGGCTTCACACAGAGAATCCAGATGGAGTTCTCTTCCAGTCAGTAGGCAAGCTTTCAGCCTATCCTTTCCCTAACCAGTCATCATAGCAGCGGTTTCTCATCTTCCTCAGAGGAGGATGATAGCTTTCCCTGTCTTTCTTCCCCTGCTTCTTATAACTTCTGGGCTCACCTTACTCCCATGTTCCTTTTATCTGCATCATCTTATAGTTTCTTCTCTGGATTTTGATGCTTCCTTACTCACAGTGATGGATCTCTAATGTATGACATCCAAATTCAACAGTTGCACTTTTCTGCCAGGTAGGGCCTCAGTAGTCCTGACATATATGATCTTCCTGTGGGCTCCAAAACGTTACTTAATTTAAAGTTTCACAATTATAATCTTATCAGTTCTAAAAACAGTGACAAGCAGATGACTGATGAATCACAAATGATAGCCTTTGGCTATGATTACCTCAAGTACTACCCTTGCTTCAAACAGGATCCCTCTATAGGTTTCATCTGATGAGGTCTTATCTAGTCTTCTGAATAGTCTGTAATCTCACTTTGATATTTTATCTGAAAAGGGTGGGGTTGCGATAGTGGAGGAAGAGTACCACTAGCTCTCCTTCCATGGAGATCTATCTGGGATCTGTGGACCAGACCTAATTTTAATGGGAAAATCCAAAAAAAAAGTTATAATGAGCCATTTTCCCAGACCAACTTGTAGGGAAACAAAGAGATCCTGTGAATACTGAGATTGAGCATATTTGGGTGAGGCAGAATACTCCAGCACCTAGGGAGAGACTTCACTAGGGTAAGAGTAGGTCCCATACCCATACCAAGGTACAATAAATAATAGGGTCAAGTGACAGCTGACAGCTCTGTCTCCTACTGCCCAATTCTGGGTCACAGTCCAGGGTGGACTCAAAGGAAGCTTGATCAAGGAAGTAGGAAGTTCAGAAGTGAGTAGGCACAGATTCCAGGAGCAGAACAGGATCTCAGTTTTAGTATCTAAGCTTGTCTGCAGAAGAATAACCAGGATAGGAATCTCATACCAAAGAATAGAACCAATAAAGCTTTCAGCTGGCTGATAGGGGTTGAATCCATGAGCATTGTTTCTTCAGTTGTTTAGTCTTCTACCCAGGCCAGGAACTCAGAGCTCAATTTAGGTAGAAGGCAATGATCAGATTTGGCTGTGTATCAGACCACTGTGGGAAACACTTAAAAGTTTGCAGATCCCTAGCCTGTCCCTGAGATCCTGAAATAACGTAACAGTCTGTACCCTGAGAAGTAGCAACAAGGCAAGCCCAGACTTCCCCACCAGAAGTGTGCAGAGCCCCACCCCAACATTAAGTTTGAAATCAGGAAGTAGACAGAATAATTAAAAAAAAAAAAAAATTCCCCCCCAAAGAGCTTTCAAGGCAGCAGAAAATCTCAAGCCACAAATGCAGAAGAAAATGACTCTAAAACATCTCTAAGATGTTCTTTAGAAGTAAAACAGGGCTTGGGCACAAATTCAATTAGAATGCCTTCAAGAAATGAAGCAAGAATTTTTTTTTTAAAGTTTAATTAAAAAAAAAATGAAATGAGAGCACTAGAGGAAAAAACTGAAAAACAAATGAGACCTATGAAAGAAAGAATTGGGAGGATAGGTTGTAATAGATACAAAACCAAGCCACAGATTTTCTGAAAAATGCCAGTGGCTCCATGTGATAACAAGAAATACTGAAACATCAAAAAATTGAAACACAAATAGAGGAAAATATAAGGTATCTTACAGCCAAAAGAATTGACCTAGAAAACAAAGAAAAGATTTAAGAATTAGTGAACTAGAGAGAAAAGAACTAAGACTTTCTTCCAAGTGAGACCTTCTTCTGACTTTGCATGTTTCATTTCTTCTGTGTCCCCTGAAGAAAGGTGACAAGAGGGATGAGCCAAGTTCTGGTTGATCTAATATGGCTTTCCCTGTAACAGAAGATTCCCATTTCCTGTTGTGCCTACCTGATCTACAGCTTCAGATGAAAAGAGTAACAAGACCTTCCTCTGACCAAGACTTCCATCTCCTATTCTGTATGTCCCCTGAGGGAAAGCAGGTAAAGGCTGTTGGAGGGACTGCCATCCATACTGGCACCCAGTAACTTCCACTTCCTACTCTTAGCCAAATTTCCCAACTGAGATGTAGGGACTCTGCAGTGCAAAGAGGAACAACTTTCCTTTGGACCTGAGGCTTTCCATCTCCTGCTGTACCTATCCTTAAGGAAAGAAGAAAGATTATAGGGAGTGGGACTTCCATCCCCTGTTGTGCTTATTACCAAGCCTTTAGAAGAAAAAAGACTTGTGAAATGGAGCCTTCCATCTATTACTTCATGCTTGCCTCCAGTCTAGTCTCTTAACCTCCTCTAGGAAAAGGAATAGCACTCAGTGATGAACATTGTCACATCTAATGATAACAAATCCCAGTTAGTGAATCAGAACACTGTAGGTGATCATCCGACTGCTTTATTTCCATCTCTAACTCAAAGAGTTTTAGCCAAAAGCCCCTTACTCATTTTACTATATCTTCTGGAATGCCTGTTTAAGAGGCAACAAAGTTCTCTTAATCCTAAATATTTTCTTCTCCCTCTCCTTCCATGATTTAACAGTTGCCAAGACCCATTTATTTTCCATGTCTCCCAGGCTATCACCCCTTTAGTAATTACTCTTTCCTCTTTACTCCATTTGGATCCATTGTTGAATCAGTTCAGCTCTACATTAAAAGCTTTACATCTTCTTCTCTTCAGGCTCCAGCCCTCTTATCATTTTCCTTGATCGTACACTGCCAAGCCTCAGCCTTGGTTAACTTCCACTGTCTGCCACTCCTGTTTCTGTGCATATGCTGCTGAACAGAGGTGAAGAAAATCATGCAACTATTCTGATTGGGTCCACTACTAATTTATGCAAACAACCACAACTGGATCCTCACTGCTGCTGGGTAATCTTACTATGCCTCTCATCAACTCACTGTTCCACTTTCCACATAGTCCCTTCCAAAATTTTTCATCCTTCCTCAAAACATCTCATGTCTCCTCCTTCTTCTACTGAGAACCTTCTCTCACATTTTACAAAAAAAAAAAAAAAGTTGAGGTCTTTCACCATCAGCTCCCCTTTGTCCCTTCTAGCTCATCTCATATCATCAGATGTCTTCTACTTCTGTCCTCTTTTAATCTCTCCATGTCTAATGACTCTTTTCCTACTGTCTTCAAAATGCCCATATTACCCACATCCTGAAAAACTCTTTTTTGCTCCTTCCAGCTGAACTCCTTGAGAAGGCTTCTATTATAAAGAGGTGCCTTTGTATCTTCTCTCACTCTCTTCATAATTCTTTATGAATCAGCTTCTGACTTCACTTAATGGAATGAGACTGCTCTCTTTAAAGTTACTAATGTTCTCTTTATGGCATATTCAATGGCTTTTTCTCGGTTCTTATTCCTAATCTTGCTACAACCTTTGATATGGTTGATCACTCTCTGCTCCTGGATAATTTCTTCCTTATTGATGTTCTCTTCTGGGGATAGCCTTCTTTCCTGGGTCTCCTCTTACTCAGACCACCTCTTCTCAATCTCCTTGGCTGCATCCAGGAGTCTATCCTGGACTCTTTTCCTTCTGGTTGACTTGACTATCTCTGTGCTGATTATTTTCAAATCTACCTATCTTGCACCTAGAATCTAAGTCTAATAGAGAACATCATAAAGTAAATATGTCCCAAACAGAACTCATTACCTTTACTCCTATACGCTTCCTCAACTCCTGACTTCTTATTACTATTGAGGACAATACCATCCTCCCAGTTCCTGATAACTTCCCAATCCAATCTGTTGCCAAAGTCTGACAGTTTTAACTCTTTCAGCATCTCTCAAATACATTCCGTTCTCTCTTCTAACCCTTGCCCCACTCTGGTTACAAGTCCTTTTCAGCTTATTCCTGGACTAGCCTGCTGGAGGTTTGCTTGTCTCAGGTCTCTTTCCTCTCCAGTCCATTCTCTATGCACTTTGGTAGCAAAGTGATTTTCCTAAATTAGCATAGGTCCTATTATGTCACCCACATGTATCCATCAGTATCCAGTGGCTCTCTATTGTCCCAGAATGAAATACAGAATCCTTTGTTTATCATTAAAAGTCTTTCATAACCTAGCCCCTTGCTACCTTTCCAGTCATTTTATACTTTGCTCTCTGCCATGTAGTCATCAATCAAGTGAAACTACTTTCTTGACTGTTCTACAAACAAGACACTCCATCTCTTGGCTCTGGCCATTTTTTCTGACTATTCCCCATGCTTATAATATTCTCTGTCCTCATCTCTGCCTTCTGGCTTCCTTTATTTCTTTTTAATCTCCAATTAAAATCTTCCACAGAAAGCCTTTCCCAACCTTTCTTGATTCTAATGCTTGCTTTCTTTTCATTATTTCCTATTTATTCTGTAAATAGCTTATTTGTATTTCTTTTCCTCCTCTTCCCCAAATCAGCAACTCTATTTGGTTTTCATTCCATGTAACATTTTTGCCTCCCCCAGGATAAACTTCCCTGGATTGATTCATTTTTGATATGCAACACGCTCTCCGTGAATGGGTACTTTCTTCCCAATGCCTTCCTTTAGAGAGGGCTCAGAACTTTGCAGTTACTCTCCATTTTTCATCAACAGTTCTGCCTAGTTTCTACTCCATGTCCCCAGAACTGAGTGTCCCCAGGTATTCTCCCTTTTCCTCTCCTCCCTTCCCCTTTTCAGCTTTTAAAAAATGTTTTCTATTCCTTTATTAGATCATAGGCTTCTTGAGGACAGGGACTGGTTTTTTTTCTTATTGGTAGCCCTGGAGTTTAGCAAAATGCTTGGCAAGATAGTAAATTCCTTTAAAAAGTTTACCAATTGGAAA
Organism: Sminthopsis crassicaudata; assembly: GCF_048593235.1. Lineage (NCBI taxonomy): Eukaryota > Metazoa > Chordata > Mammalia > Dasyuromorphia > Dasyuridae > Sminthopsis > Sminthopsis crassicaudata. The sequence goes on along the minus strand of NC_133621.1, from coordinate 301,072,055 downwards.
GACATTCAGTGCTCTTGGATAGGCCGAGCGAATATAATAAAGATGACAATACTCCCCAAACTAATCTATTTATTTAGTGCTATGCCAATCAGACTCCCAAGAAACTATTTTAATGACCTAGAAAAAATAACAACAAAATTCATATGGAAGAATAAAAAGTCGAGAATTGCAAGGGAACTAATGAAAAAAAAGTCAGAGGAATATGGTCTAAGTGTACCTGATCTAAAGCTATATTATATAGCAGCAGTCACCAAAACCATTTGGTATTGGCTAAGAAATAGATCAGTGGAACAGATTAGATACAAAGGACAAAAAAGGTACATCTATAGCAATCTAATCTTTGATAAACCCAAAGATACCAACATTAGGGATAAAAATTCATTATTTGGAAAAAACTGTTGGAAAACTGGAAATTAGCATGGCAGAAATTAGATATGGATCCACACTTAATACCATATACCAAGATAAGATCAAAATGGGTCCATGATTTAGGCATAAAGAATGAGATAATAAATAGATTAGAGAAACAGAAAATAGTCTACCTCTCAGACCTGTGAGGAGGAAGGAATTTATGACCAGAGGAGAACTAGAGATCATTATTGATCACAAAATAGAAGATTTTAATTGCATCAAACTAAAAAGTTTCTGTACAAACAATACTAATGCAAACAAGATTAGAAGGAAAGTAACAAATTGGGAAAATATTTTTAAAGTTAAAGGTTCTGACAAAGGTCTCATTTCCAAAATATATAGAGAACTGACCCTAATTTATAAGAAATCAAACCATTCTCCAATTGATAAATGGTCAAAGGATATGAACAGACAATTCTCAGATGATGAAATTGAAACTATATCCACTCATATGAAAGAGTGTTCCAAATCACTACTGATCAGAGAAATGCAAATTAAGACAACTCTGAGATACCACTACACACCTGTCAGATTGGCTAAGATAACAGGAACAAATAATGATGAATGTTGGAGAGGATGTGGGAAAACTGGGACACTAATACATTGTTGGTGGAGTTGTGAAAGAATCCAGCCATTCTGGAGAGCAATTTGGAACTATGCCCAAAAAGTTATCAAACTGTGCATACCCTTTGACCCAGCATTGCTGCTATTGGGCTTATATCCCAAAGAAATACTAAAGAAGGGAAAGGGACCTGTATGTGCCAAAATGTTTGTGGCAGCTCTTTTTGTAGTAGCTAGAAGCTGGAAGATGAATGGATGTCCATCAATTGGAGAATGGTTGGATAAATTATGGTATATGAAGGTTATGGAATATTATTGCTCTATAAGAAATGACCAGCAGGATGAATTCAGAGAGGCTTGGAGAGACTTACATCAACTGATGCTGAGTGAAATGAATAGAACCAGAAGATCTCTGTACACTTCAATGTTGTATGAAGATGTATTCTGATGGAAGTGGATATTTTCAACATAAAGAAGATCCAACTCACTTCCAGTTATCAGTGATGGACAGAAATAACTACACCCAGAGAAGGAACACTGGGAAGTGAATGTAAATTGGTAGCACTACTGTCTATCTACCCAGATTACTTATACCTTCGGAATCTAATACTTAATGTGCAACAAGAAAATGGTATTTACACACATATATTGTGTCTAGGTTATATTGTAACATATGTAAAATGTATGGGATTGCCTGTCATCAAGGGGAGGGAGTCGAGGGAGGGGGGGGGATAATTTGGAAAAATGAATACAAGGGATAATATTATTTAAAAAATTACTCATGCATATATACTGTGGAAAAAAATTCTAAAAACAAAAACAAAAAATAAATAAATAAAAAGTTTACTAGTTGGCCTCCTGGCTGATTCTCAAACACCGTGACTAGGAAAAAATGAGGAATCTAGACATAATTCAAGAAATTTTGAAAGAAAATTGCTCTGAGAGAATCCACTGATCACCTGAAAAAAAATCTCAAAATGAAAACTCTCATGAACATTCAGACTTTTCAGGTCAAAGAAAAAAATACAGCAAGCAGGAAGAAAGAATGAATTTAGATATCTAGGAGCCATAGTTAGGGTCACACATAATTTAGTAGCTTCTACTCTGAGGGATCAAGGTAGAAGAAAGCTTTTGAAAACTAACAGTCAAAACTAACTGAGCCAGCAACAGAATATGATGCTACAGGGATAAAAGGGATTTTCTGTGAAGTAGAGGACTCCTAAGCATTGAAAAGACCAGAGCTATGGAGAAGCTCTGAAGTTCAAACATAGGAATGAAGAAAAAAGGTGGAAAGGTTGACATAAATGAAGAAGGTGGTTCTGACTAAGTATAAACTGCTTACATTCAAATATGGGCCATTCAGTTACAGAGTCCATGTGGAATCCTCGGAATCTCAGAGGGAATCAGAAAAGGCCTAGGAATGATTTTGTCCTATTTAGATGACCTAAAGAATGGAAAGAGAAGAAGAGAGCATTTTACCTCAGAGGATTCATTTCCTCTAGTTGATTTTTACTAGTTTTCCTCACATCAGTGTTTTCTTTCTGACTTGTTCATTCAAAATGTTTACATAGTAAAGTGTTGTTTTTTTTTTTTTTTTTTTTGTTTTGTTTTGTTTTTTAAAAAAAGCAGACCTGAAGAGGATTCTGGGAAGGTGTCAGAGTAAGTAGGTTGGTAAATTTTAAGTCCTCCCAATTTTCCCCTCAAATAAGACAAATTTGTGCCTTGGGGTGAACAGAGATTGGTGAAAAATCAAGACTTGGGACAGAACAGGGGCTCTCCTGTTACCACTCAAGAAGATCTACAGAAAGACCTGGGCTGGCTGTTAACCTGTCTGAAATGTAAACACTTCTAGGCTAGCTCCAGAGAAACCTGTAATGTTCTGATCGTCTCTCAGTTGTAATCCTTCTCTGGGAGGAGGTTTCTTTTCTGTATAATCTTTTCCTCTATGGAGCCTCCAGCCAGCCTCTTCTTCTTCTTGAATCCTGGCTCTGAATCTCCTCCAGCTCTTGTCCTTCCCCAATCCAGACTGCTCTCCAGGCTCAATGTTGCCTCTTTTTATCCTCCCAGAGGAATGGGCGTGGGATAATGCAAGGGCTTCTGGGAAGAAATACTTCAACCAATGAGCTTGTTCCTCCTAGAATTCCTAAGGTGTAAATCTCCCTTTAAAGGCCCAAACCAAAGGTCTGAGCCAGAGAACTGTCAAGTCAACCTGAGTTCTCACCTTGTAATTGTCCAGACAACCTGAATTCTCACCTGGTAATCCTAACAGAAACCTCTAGTGGGGACCCCCTGGGTTAGCTGGGTATGGTTGGAGCCTCAGCAGCAATTGCAGAAACTTTCACTCCCCCCCCCCCCACTCCCACACTGTTTGTCCAGTTGGGTTTTGAGTCTCAGAAGATGAAGTGAACCTCAGCTGATTACGAATGCTAAACCTAGCTGTGCTGCTGAGATGTGGCTGGGTGAGAAGGTATCAACACCTGGTGAATGCAGAAGTAGCTGGGCAGGAATGCTGCTGGCTGTGGGCACTAGCAGAAATATGGAGCTCTTGGTTTGGGGTTCCTGGTCAGAGGGGAGAGCTGAAGGGAAGCTTGAGGCACCTTCAGAGAGGACACTTTAGTGGTTTTTTTTTTTTTTAAAGCTTCTACCCCCCCCCTAAAAAAACCAAAACAGGAAATGGCTCCCTACCCAGAGAGAATTTATAGAACTCAAAAATTAAATAAATAAATAAATAAAATAAAAGTAAATAAAATAAAATAAAATTTAAAAATAAAATGAGAGATATTGAGGAAAAACTAAAAAAAATAAATTAAAACATCCAAGATTCAAGAAGATTATGAAAAAAAAAGTTAACCAACTGGAAAAGGAGGCATAAAGTCTCAAAGATGAAAATAATTCTTTGAAAGTTAGAATCGGGCAGGGGAGGGGGCAGCTAGTTGGCGCAGTGGATAGAGCACCAGCCCTGAATTCAGGAGGACCCGAGTTCAAATCTGGTCCCAGACACTTAACACTTCCTACCTGTGTGACCCTGGGCAAGTCACTTAACCCCAGCCTCGGGGGCGGGGGGGGGGAGAATGGGGCAGGGAGGAAACCACTGAAGTTAGGAGAGACCAAGAAATTACAAAACAGATGAAAGAAAAAGAATGGGAAAATAGAACAGAATGTGAAACATAAAGAAAATGACACATCTGGAGAACAGATCGAGAATATAAAAATAATTGGACTGCCAGAAAGTTGTGACCAAAAAGAAAACTGTGACACAATAATGCAGGAAATAATCCAAGAAAATTGTCCTGGAGTGATAGAACATCAGGGGAAAGTAGAAATAGAAAAAAATCCACCAACCACCACCTCAAAGAGATCCTTTGTGGGAAGCACACAGGAATATTATTGCCAAATTTTGAAACTCCCAGATCAAAAAGAAAATTCTGCAAGAAACAAGAATAAAACAATTCAAATATGTAGCTCCAGCTACAGTTAGAATTGTACAAGATTTAGCAGCAGCTACAAGAGAAGACCACAGTTCTTGGAATCATATTTACTGACAATCAAAAGAGCTAGGCCTGAGGCCCAAAATATCATATCTAGCAAAATTATTTATAATTTTGAATGAGAAAAAATGGACAGCAGAGAACCAAAGAATAGTTTACAAGGAAGTAAAGAAAAAATGGACATTCATCAATATAATTTTTTTTACTAATATATGTGGTTTCTTGATCTGGTAATTTGTGTTATATATTTTGAATCTTTCCTGATGTTCTGCTGGGTACATGATAATGTTCTTTTTTGTTTTGCTTTATTTTGTTTTGTATTCCTTTTATGGTTTTTTCCTTACTTTGTTTTTGTTTTGTTTTGTTTTGTTTTTTCAAATAAAAAAAAAAACCAGTCCCACCTTCTTGTTGTCTTGAGATTACTTTTCCAGTTTCTCTTCACGCCTCTCATGGCTTCTGTAGGTTCTGTAGTTAACCCCTCCATTCCTTCACTTTTATCAGCTCCCATAGATTTATTGATCATCTGTATGCCAGTGATTCCCACTTCTATATATTTCCTGCCCGAGAGAATTTATAGAACTCAAAAAAAAAAAAGAAAAAAAAGAAAAAGAATTTAAAAATAAAATGAGAGATATTGAGGAAAAACTAAAAAAATTAAATTAAATTAAAACCATCCAAGATTCAAGAAGTCTTAGTGCAGTTTTAAGCTTTAATAACTCCAGAAATATTGTGACTATTGAATAATTTTAAATTTTAATTATAATAGGATGGAACACTCTCTTTCTGGTTGCTCCCACTGGTGGGTCGCCAAAGGAGGGATCCTTGCTTGGCTGTCTCTGTCATCTGATCTGTTTCTATTAGATTTTTTTCTTGTGGATTAACAGCAGAATTGTCATCTATAAACCAAATTCTCCTTCTTTTGGATCATCTTAAGGCTTGGATTATATACAGTACTTTCAATCTTTGATAGCAGCTGATTAAGGTTTTTATGACATTCAAAAGTCAACTAGAATGATGGATAGCACAAGATGATGATTATGATAAATCTTAATAAAAGATTTCATAAATAAGTAACCTGGTAAATGTTGTTGTTAAGTTTGTAGAACTTTGGGGGCCTCTATACATCCAGCCCCAGTCTCTCCTGAGTTTCAGTTCCATGTTACCAACTGCCTGTCAGGAATTTTAAATTGATTATCTTAGAGATCAAGCTGAGCAGAATTCATCACTTTTTGACCTAAACACTTTCTCTTCCAAACTTATGGCTTCCTTCAAAGATACCCTATTGTTCCAGTTTCTCAGATTCATAACTTGAGATTACTTTTCCAGCTTCTCTTCATTCCTCTGATGGCTCCTGTAGGTTATGTTTCAGTAGCGGATCTTTTCCCACGTAATATTTGTGGTATCTCTGGGTTCTGAGCAGTGAGACTTGGGAGTATATTATGGTAGTTTATTAGACAATTTATGAGTATTTTTGAACCTATCACTCTTAATTCTTTGGGAAGATTAATTTGATTTTAATTTTTAAAAATTCCCATATACTCAAGCCTCCTGATGACATTTATGTCTAAACAATTATGTCTAAATAATTAAGAAAATTAAAAGTATTTTAAGAGAATTTCACCCCAAAGAAAAAATTCTGTTAGCATCTAAAAGAATTCTTTTCACTTGAAAAAGCAAAACTTAGAATAGGTTCTGGGATCTTTGTATTTCTTGAGTCTCATTGGCTGAAACTCCTAGGGCAGGTACTGTAGTAGTCTGTTTGTTGAGAAGGAAATTGATTTTTAACTGATTAAAGATACAGAATTTTTAACTATTAGAGATACACAATTACCAAGTACTTACTGAAGTACTTACTCTATTAATATTACCACTCTATCTATGGCCAAGAAAACAGGTTGTCTTATAGTGAAATTGCTAGTGTAATCTTCAAGGGAAGTAGCTAGAGTTCAACCCCTCTACCCTCTTCTTTCCTCCCTCCCTCTCTCCCTTCTTTCTTTCTCCCTTCCTTCTTTCCTTCCTTCCTTTAAATTATTTTTCGATTAACAAGCACTTATTTACTAATAACTAATATGCATGTTCAGGCTAAACCTATTTTCCACATTGTCCATGTTCAAAGGCAACTTCTCTTCCTGAATACCTTGATATTTCCCAGGTTAGGAATGTAGTAATTCTTTTCATGGGATGTGAATAGCATCCTGTAGAGTCTCAGTGCAGCTTAGGGTCTTGGAATGGGTGCTGGCTGGGGAGGGGTACGTTTGTGATCCTAGCACTGCCACTTGGAGGCCAACTCTAATGACTGCTTGCAGGCTCCAGCCCCCAGCTGATGTGGGCAAAGTGGCAACAGTTCAGTCTTCTCATCTTACAGATAAGGGAATGGAAGGGAGAGGTTGGGTTCTTTATCTAAATCACTTGCAGTACTGAGTACCGGGTCAGTGATTGACACTGTGCACTCTGACCTCTCTGTGCTCTGTGTGGGGTCCCTGGGAAATTTCTCTGAAAAGAAACCTTGTCTTTGGCTGCTCTTGAGAGAATCACCTGGCTGAAGGAGGCCTCGGTGTTTCCAGAGGGGGAAAGGGGTTGTGACAGGTGTAATCTAGGGTCGTGGTGTTAAAAGAGCTTGGCCTACTTTCCTATTGCCTAATGGAGGAATTGGAACTAGAGAGGGGCTGGCACCTTTTAAAAGTGTGTTTGTTAATTTTGAATTTAAACATTACATAAAATGAGCATGTACATGGTAGACTGGGAAAGAGGGCTATACATGAAATTGCAAATCTCTATTAAATATAGACAGCTTGCTTTTATTGGAAAGCAAAGAATAAATTGCATATAAGTTTCAAAGCTGCTCTGCCTATTTGGGATTCCTCCTGGCTTTCCTTCTCTTCTGTTATGTGAATTTAGAACACTATTTTGTGACTTCCTTTTCTCAATTTTTTTGGGGGACAGCCCTTCTGCTCACCTCTCTTCTCTTTCAGAGCACTTTTGTCTACCTATATTTCACTGAAACAAAGGAAAAACAAGACCTTGGCAGCAAATATGCTGTCAAGCAAAACATATTCCTGTGTCTTTCTGCATCTCTGCCAGGCAGTGGGCAGCAGGTGGCACTTAGAATACAGCTATGGCCTTGGAGTCCGTGAGACCCAAGTCTGTCCACATTCTTTCTCAGCCACCTCCCAGCAATTGATTGCCAACAAGTCATATAACCTCCCAGCTTCAATTTCCTCATTTGTAAAATAGGGCTTGGTTTCAGAGGTCTCTAATGTCCCTTCCATTTTAAAAATCTCTGATCCTGGGGGATCATTCATCCTCTGGAATTGTTATGGATCATTGCATTGATTGGAATCTTGTGCTTAAATTGATTTTCTGGTTTTTAGCTGTACCCCACTCTCCATGACCCTATTTGGGGTTTTCTTGGCAAAGACACTGAAGTGGTTTTGCCATTTCTTTCTCCAGCAGATTTTATAGATGAAGAAACTGAGGCAAACAGGGTCAAGTGATTTGGCCTGGGGTTTTATCCACTGGGCCACTGGCTATTTTGTTATCTTTGCATCAGGGTAAACAAGATTTCCCAGGTTTCTCTGAAACCATCCTTACATCATTTCTTATGGTCAAGTAATATTCTGATAGTTTTTTTAGTTGATTCTCTAGGTTTTTCTAAGTATACCATCACACCATCTGCAAAGTGATAATTTGGTTTCCTCATTATTTACTCTAATTCATTTAATCTCTTTTTCTTCTCTTATTGCCAAAAAAGCTAGCATTTCTAATACAATGTTGAATAATAATGGTGATAGTGGGCAACCTTGTTTCACTGGAATGGTTCATTTATCCCCATTACATATGATGCTTGTGGCTTAGCTTACTCTTGAGAAACTTAGATTTCTCCAATTATTTAGGTATGTCTTTATTTCTTTATATATTGTCGTATTCATATAGTTTGTATCTGGGTAAACTCTTAACCATTTTGCATATTTTATAGATATTTTGAATGGAATTTCTCTTTCCTTGCAAGTATACAGAAATATGGAGGCTTATGCAAAGCTTTTATATCCTGCAACTTTGCTAAAATTATTATTTCACTTAATTTTTTAGTTTACTCTTTTGGGTTCTGTAGAGCCACTTTACACACATGTAAAGTAATTATTTGATTATGAAATCTTGGTGAGGCGAACAGAGCATTGATTTGATTTTGCCAAAGAAATACTAGTACCACACAGATAGTTTTGTCAGCAGGGGTTCTTGAAGACAGTTTTTCAGGAGCCTAGAATTAAATGTTGCAAGAACCATTGTTGGAGTATGGGAAATCATTTTTCATAAACAAAAGAGATTCATTCTAAATTTCACTTGCTTTTTTCTCTGTTACCATGAATTCCAGGAAAAAGTAGCCAAAAGTTGCTACTTGTACCAACAATCAATTACTTTGAATCTCACCCAATATCCTGGATCCCCCTATTTTGAATGGTATTTTATTTTCCCAAATACATAGGAAGATAGTTTTCAACATTCATTTTTGTAAGACCCCTCCCTTCCTCTTCCCCAGACAGCAGTCTAATATAGGTTAAATATATGTGCAATCCTTTTAAACTTATTTTCATATTTGTCATGTTGTTCAAGAAAAATCAGACCAAAAGGGATAAAACGACGAGAAAGGAAAAACAAACAAAAGCATCCTTCAATACACATTCAGTCTCCATAGTTGTCTCTCTGGATGGAGATGGTTGCCACCCCCCATTCTGAAATCAGTATGTAACTTTTTGGGCAATTTATTGACAGAGCCAGCTAACATTTTTACTGTTTTGCTTTTTCTTAGTAATAAATATATGTATTTTTCTTAGTAATAAATTTCAGAGCATTTACATAAGGTAAGTGCTCACATAGTAGTCAGAAGAAGTAATAATAGGATATTGTCTCAAGGTTTCTCTGAAGAACTTTGGAATTGGTTAAGAGACATGGGAGACTGGCAAAGGATCTAGCATGGCTTCTTAATGAAGGTGCTGTGCTCTATGAGCAAAGCAGAATTGCAGTAGCTCAAAAGAAATACAAGATGTACAAATATAGAAAATCCCCCCAAATGTTCACATGAACTTTTTATGCTTGACCTAGGATGGAATTTTTCAAGTTTATATTGGTCTGATTAGCCACAATTGGACACACTTTAACTTGACTTTAACATCATGATGTCATTTTAGTCCTCTTTGAGAATGAAGGTCAGCAACCAATCAACCAGTAATGAAGTTCTCTTCCTTTACTCTTTGGAAAAATTCAGTTACTCTAAAAATGTTTGCTCTTTTTTGCCCTTACCAAAAAGAAGAAAAAGGTACTGAAGGAAGTACCTGGTATGAATTTTGTGCTTTTTCTCTTGACATCTTAGCAACTGACAGACAGAAATAGGCATAAATTAGTGGCTGGAGCTATTCAACAGAAAAAGCAGATAAAGCTGATTTAAGAGTGAATCTCTACCTACCTTTGTCCACTTCTCACCCACAGAAAGTGGTTTGTAAAGCTGTAGTCATTTGACTTATTTGTTATAGCTAAGATAGGTAACTTGGTAAATAGAGTTATTGAGACCATTGGAAACATGATCATGAACCAGTGCCATTCTTCCAAAGAGGCAAGAAAAGAGTTTTGCTGAAAATCAGAAAGCTCTTGCTTACACATCCCAGATTTTCTGGGGCCCACCTTATAAAGCCTGGGGTAAAAATTCTGCCTCCTCTGATGGTATTGTAAAAATTAATTGGATTGGATCATTAAAATACTAAGAGATTTGAAATACTGAATTCATAGCTCGAGAACTGGCAGAGACCTCAGAAATAATGCAGTCCAACCCTCTCATTTTTAGAGACAGGAAGCTGATAGGCCCAGGGCGTAATGGAAGGATTAGTTTTCATTTAAGAATCAAAGAAAATCCACCTTCTTACTGATAGCAGTGTGGCAGTTCAGCTTCCAAGGAATCTCGGGTCAAGATGTAGACCTGCCACTGGATTTCATTGATTTTAGAGGGGAGAATGAGTGCAACTTTGTGAACTTTGTGCAGCTCTGTCTCATTTAAATCCAGTTCATGAACAAGTCAAAACATGACCCTGTGATGATGCCATTGGTCATCGAAAACAAAGGACAAACAGCGAGAATAACACATAATATTGGATGAGTATTGTAGTAAGGGATGTATTTCAAGGGACAGGGATAAACTAATCATTAGATTTGGGGCTGACAAAGAATTTCACCTTGGTCAGTTCATCAGAAATCTTTCCTTTTTATCTTGAGAAAGGATCAGTTCTAGAATCTCCAGGACTTTGTTTATACTATATTTAGGATGGATAGATGGTGATAGTGACTTTTTAGGCTCTTGGGAGTATTTCTCTTTCATGCTCAGTATCTCATGTTAATACTTACTAGAGCTACCTTCTTTCCAGTTTTTATATTCTGAGTATAATATGCTTTGGTAAAGTGTGTGTGTGTGTGTGTATAATATGCTTTGGTAAAGTGTGTGTGTGTGTGTGTGTGTGTGTGTGTGTGTGTGTGTGTGTGTGTGTGTGTGTGTGAGAAAGAGAGAGAGAGAGAGAGAGAGAGAGAGAGAGAGAGAGAGAGAGAGAGAGAGAGAGAGAGAGAGAGAGAGAGAGAGAGAGAGAGAGAGAGAGAAAATTCATTGCACTGCCTCCCAAACCATTTGCTGGGAATTCAACTATATGTTTCTGATACTGTTTATTGCTGTTTAAAAAAAATCATACTAGGAAAATGAGATTAAAGTAAGCACTCTTCCCACACAGGCATGTCTTTTAAGTAGGTTTATGTCAGTGTTTAATTTACTTTTGTTTTTTGAAGGTCAACTTGTATTTTTATTAAGGAAATTAAATTGAATAGATTATGAAGGCATGACTTGATCATCTGCCTTCAAGTCTCTAAACTTCAAGTGCTCTAGGAGGATGGGGATAGCAGAAAAATGTATTTAAGGCAACATACCTGAATAATGGTAATGATGGAATTGCATTGAGTCAGCAGAATCGCTCATCAGGTGGTATGGGACATTCAGGCCAAGGGTACCTATAGATTTACTAAATAGCATGTACAGCAATAATAATTGAAAAGCTTCATTGAATCTTGACTGTATTATGGCATGAAATTTAGAGAGAAGCAGTCAGGATGACTAGTACAAGTCAAGGCCAAGAACATATTTGAGCCCTCTCTTTCTGCTCTTTCAAAGTTCACTATACTGACTGGAGAGTGTGTATGTGCTCTTAGCCTTACCACATTATGTGCCTTCCTCCCTCTCTGCAACTCCAGGAAGCCAGCCCTGAAGCCTTGTCACCTGTTATTCTCACTCATTCGTGGTAGAGAATCTTGGAGAGAATTACATTTCTCTGGGAAGGACATGTAGTGGCTGCCTGGAAGTCTGAAGATTATTCATTGAGTTTCTCCTTTGAGGAGGGGAGGGCCAGTCTCTGGTGCCCAAACCACCTTTGGACAAAAGCAGCTTTCACTGTTGGTTTAGATCTTAGCCAGCCCCAAGATCAGGCTCCTTCCCTATCCTTGCTCCCACCCTATGGAGTTGAGTGGGCTCTGATTCTGTCTCTCTGTCTTGATTACTAAGTGGAACTTGAGAAGACTGACCAGCAGCCATTTGGTCAGTGGTTCTGTGTGCTCTGGGCTTTTCTGAGTGGCCAAAATAGGGAAGGAAAACAAAAGAGTGTAGGTATGAATCCTTCCATGCTGCACAATCATCTGAAGCTTTCCTGGCCTCACACCTCAAGGTACAGTGGGTCATGATTCCTTGTGAACAGATTCTTGACCTACAAGGGGCTTCAGAGGTCAGTCACACAGTCCAAATCACATTTTACAGATAAGATCCAGAGAAAGAAAGGGACTTGCTTCAAGCCATAGAAGTAGTAAATGACAGAACAAGAATTTGAAACCAGACCACCAGCTTCATAATCAGTGGGGCCTTTGCAATGGGCCACACTGCTCCCCACCTGAACTGTGTCTGGAGTGGATACTCTGCTTGGCATCATAAATAGGAGCCATGGGCAGAGGTGTTGGAGGCAACCTGGAGGCCACACAAGGGATTGATGGATTAATGGAGTTAGGGAAGCAGGTCATTTCAGTCCAATCCAATTCAACTAATGTTTGGGAGGCAAGAAGGCCTTTTGAATCAGAATATGTTTTGGTTCCAAGAATGGTAAGGGGCATTTCAAGGACCTTGTATTCTTCCAAGGGAAAGCTAATGCTTGGACGTTCATTCAAACTCTGGGATCTCTTTGCAGTTTCTAGAAAGTGATGTCAAACCCAGAATAGAAGTAATTGCAAACTTTGTATTCTCCAGTGAAATGAGATCAGGTTTAGACTATTTGGTTTAAAATATTCTGGCCTGAATCTCATCTTGGATAACTCTGTTGCTTTCTGGAACTCTCTACTGCCCATCACTGACACATCTAACTTCTTTTATTTATTTTTAGTCGCTAGCAGTGTCCTTAATGCTTGTTCACCAACTTCCTGAACCATGAGTAAACTTCTTATTACCCTTGTGTTCCTCCCCCTCCAGGGATTGAGACTGAGGGCTAGATGGCCTTAGTTGTCTGTTGGTGGCTTTGATGCTAGACCAAAGAGAGCCAAACAAACATCAAGAGGTCCCAGATGAAGTTAGTATTGGACCTGAACTTAAGAAATGGCCATTGAGTCCTAACTCTGTTTTCAGATAGATATCTGACTCAACATAAATTGAGAGCCCCTAAGAGCACTGCAGAAAGTGAACAGTCCTGTGTGTACCAGTTTGATGACCACCCCCCTAGGTCGCCAAGCCAAGGTTCTGCATGGGGCAGTTCAGGGAAAAATAGTAGTGCTCTCTGGCTTGTGTGCTGAGGTCTGTCTGGATCCCTTTGTGAGCAAACAGTCTCCAGTGGTGGGTGTGGAGGGAGAGGCCTTATCCTCTGCAGTTAAACTCAGCTGGGCTGCTAGCAGGGCAGATCCCCACTGACATGTTGTTGGTTTTCATCCCTCACCCTTCTTCCAAGTGATGGCCTTGAGGTGGTTCTTTCCCAGGGAGGTCTAAAATATGAGGAGCAATGACATTGCTCACCAAACCAAAAGATTGAATGTAGCTAGGAAAAGAGAGTAGCTGCTGGATGTGACTTACATGGGTGTAACCAGCCTATGGCTTTCAGTGCTGGGAAAAACTTGGCATGACCTTTTACATGGCAGCAATCAGTTATGGCAGAACTAACCAGTAGCCGGGGGCTGTTCAGCATGCATCTGTGCTGTGGCCAAGAGCAACGCTGGAGACTCAGTTAATTTTGGACCGACTGGTTGTATAGAAGCAGTTCTCTCCTTTGCTGTCTCAGCCTCTCCCAAAGGGCTTCAGGGGAAGGGAGTAGAGGCGGTGTGCCCCCTTGACCTTGTTTGAGGTCAGTTTGAAGGCCTTCTTGTGTCCTTGTGCCAACATTAACGAAAACTACAATCCAGGGTTTGTTCCCTGAAGAATAGCTATGAGAAGATAGAATGTGAAAAAGCAGATTAAATCTCTGTTTATTTTCTTTGTAATTATTAAATTTTTAAGAAGTTGATACTTGATCAAGGAAGTGTATGTTTCTCCCAACACACATTTTTTAGTTTGTTTCCCAGCATACTGAATGTGCTTGGGATTGTATGGGCTGCCCTGCCCTTTTAGGTGGCCCCTACAGCTCAACTGCTGTAAACCAACAATAAGCAGTAAACATTGATTAAACTCCTTCTTGGTAGGAGCTACTTTACTTGCTAGCTACTTTACTAACCCCTGGGAATAAAAAGGATGCCAAAAACTCAAACCTGTGACTGCCCTCAAGGAGCTTGAATTAATGGATAGAAGATAGCCCATGAAATCAGAGAGGAACTTTTGGACAGCAGAAATGAGAAGGACTTCTGATGAGGGGATGTCAGAGGAGAGGCCTTAGAACAGAGGATGTCAGAACTGATTGGGGCTTTTGGAGATCAGACTATCTCCCTAATTTTATAGAGGAAGAAATTGAGATTTAGATTTGTGACTCATCCAATGCCTTAAAACTGATATTAGTCAGGATGTGAACCCAAGTTCTGTATCTCCAGATCCAGAACCTTTTTCACTGCATCATGCTGCTTTGGTTCTTGGACAGTAGTGGGTTTAGAAATCCACTTGCTGTCTCAATCTCCTCTCTCCCCAGTTAATTAAGCCCTAATCATGGTAGTCTTCACTATTCACATGTAGGACACATTTGCCATTTGTACCTCTGACATATGCCCATCCACACCCCAGCTCCCCACGCTTCCGGCTCCCTGCTTTTGCAAAGAAAAAAGAAACCTTCCAGGCAGAACTGAAAGTTTTGCTGTTTCTTGCAGACATGCAACAAATGCCCATTTACTCATTTGACTTGGTTCTATGTAACTGACATCCTTTTGAGTCCTGGAATGTTTGGCATAAGCCCCAAACAAGTAAAAAAAAAAAAAAAAAAAAAATTTAAAGGATGCGAACTTTTTTAAAAAATTGTATCTCATCCAACAAAGTGACTTTTGGGTCTAACTCTCATTAAATATCATTTAATTATAATGATGAAGAAAATGGCTTTATGCCCATTGGATAATAAGGTGGATCAATTGCTGTTAGATATCTAGAAGAAGAGTTGCCTTGTGCTGGTTTTTTAAAAATGTTTTTAATGATAATATGGTAACATATTAATAAAAACAATAATGACATGCTGAGATTTTGCCAAAGTCCTTTTCACCAAAACAATCCTTGGGACCCACCATGATGGACCAGGTGAGGTCCCACTGACAACTTAAGTCCATTCCAATTTACCTGGAAAAGTTTCCATATAAACATAAATGGATGGGGAGAAAACGCTGTTATTTTCATGTCAAGAAAGGCATCTGGCATGCAGCTTTCACAGATGGCTTATATTTAAAACTAAGTATCTGTGTAAGTATCTGTGCACATATTCAAAACAAAGTGATTCTTTTATCTCCTCTTCCCCTTCTCAATAGGTGGTAAGAGTTAGATAGGATTGCCTGATGCTTGAATTTAAGTACTGTCTCTGCTTCTTAGTACCTTTGTGGTTGATGATGGGCAAAGTCACTTAACTATGGGCCTGACCTTGCTTTCTGTAACATTGGAAGGTTGGATTTTATGGTTCCAAAACTTCCACTTGGAGATGCTACTAGTCTCTGAGGCCATCCTCTGGACGGCTTTACATTGGGTCTGGATCTGTTATTGTTTTTTTGGTTTTTTTTGGCAACTTCTATACTTGAGTTATTCCAGGATCAAGCAAAACAAATCAAATTCTAATCTTCTTCATAACAGTCCTTCAGCTGTTTGAAGATAGATATCATGTCCTCTCTACCCTCCAGTTTTCTCCTCTTTTTCTTTTTCTTCGTCGTCTTCCTCTTTTTAATAACAATAGCTTTTTATTTTTTTCAAAATACATGCAAAGATAGTTTTCAACATTCACCCTCGCAAAAACTTATATTTCAAAATTTTCTCCCTCTCTTTCTATCTTTCCATTTCCCTAGATAGCAAGTAATCCATTATAGGCTAATCATGTACACTTCTTCTAAACATATTTCCACATTTATTATGTGACAAAAGAAAAATCAGATCAAAAGGGGGAAAAATGAGGAAGAAAAAAGCAAGCAAGCAAACGACAAAAAAGATGAAAATACTATGTTGTGGTCCACATTCAGTCCCCATGGTCTTCTCTCTGGGACACAGATGGTTCTTCTCTTCATCAATAGTTTATTGGAATTGGCCTGAATCATCACATAAACTTGCTGTTGCCATGTATAACAATCTCTTGGTTCTACTTACTTCACTCAGTATCAGTTCATGCAAGTTTTTCCAGGATTTTCTGAAATCATCCTGCTGATCATTTCTTATAGAACAGTAATATTCCATTATATTCACACGTACTTACTCAGCCATCCCACAACTGATAGGCATCCATCCAGTTTCTTGCCACTGCAAAGAGGGCTGCCACAAACACTTTTGCACATGTGGGTCATTTTCCCTCTTTTATGATTCCTTTGGGATACAGACCAAGCAGACACTGCTGGATCAAAGGGTATACACAGTTTGATAGCCCTTTGGGTATAGTTCCAAAATGCTCTCCAGATCATTTCACAGCTCCACCTATAAGGCATTAATGTCCCAGTTTTCCCACGTCCCCTCCAGCATTTATCATTATTTTTCCCATCTGAGAGGTGTGAAATGGTATTCAGACTTGTCTTAATTTTTTATTTCTCTAATCGTTTTTTTCATGTGACTAGAGATGACTTTAATTTCTTCATCTGAAAAATTGGTTCATATCCTTTGACCATTTATCAATTGGAGAATGGCTTGTCTTGTAAATTTGAGTCAGTTCTTTATGTATGTTAGAAATGAGACCTTTATCAGAAATAGTGGATGTAAAATTTCCCCAAACACTCAGTTTTCTTCTTTCTTTCTAATTTTGGTTGCATTGGTTTTGTTTGTACAAAAACTTTAATCAAAATAATGCACTTTGCATTTAATAATAATGTTCTCTAGTTCTTCTTTCACCATAAATTCCTTCCTCCTCAACAGATCCAAGAGGTAGACTATCCCTTATGCTTATAGTGTCACTCTTTTTATCTAAATTATGAATCCACTTGACACTTCCTAGCTGTGTGACCCTGGGCAAGTCACTTAACCTCAGCCTAAAAAAAAAAAGGATAAAAAAATTATGATTCTCTTCTCTGCATTCAAAAAAGATTCAATAACACTTTCTCTTCCCATTCTTTCTTCATCTCTTCGTCCCTTTCTTCCCTTCCTTTGTTTTCTATGTCCCTCCTCTCTCATCTCTCTACTTCATTTTAGACATGAGAAGAAAAACAAAACCCTTTTAACAAATGGTCATATTTGTCACATAAAAACAATTGGCTACCTTATAGATAGTCATGTCTAACAACAGTGTTTCATTCTGAAATGAATTCATTACTTCCCTTGTCAGGAGGAGCATGCTTCATTATTAGTCCCCTAGAATGGTCATTGTCTTGATCAGAGTTCTTACGTTTTTTAGAGTTGTTTGTTGTTATAGTTTTTTTTTTTTTTTTTTTTTTTTTTTTGCTATTGTATACATTATTCTGGTTCTGCACACTTTATTTTGTATCATTTCATACATATGATACAAGTTTTTCTGAAGCTGTCATTTTATTATTTTTATGACATAATAATATATTACATTTATGTGTCATAATTTGTTTAGCATTTCTTTAATTGATGGGCAATTCTTTAGTTTCTAGTTCTTCGCTACTATGAAAAGAGCTACTATAAATATTTTTGTGCGAATGAGTTCTTTTACTTTTTTCTTTGGATCTCTTTGGAACTTCTATTTGTTTCCACAGGAAGCTTGGTTCTTTATCTCTGAGTTACACATTAGAAATTTCCCAAGTTTACATAAGTCAGTAACATGCCAGCATCTCAGGGTAGGATACAACCTGTACCTCCACTTTAAATGTACTTCTTTACAACTTTTACTGAGATAAGTTGCATGAAAAACATGATTCCTTTGGCAAATGGTGTTGCATTACTATCATGAGCCTTTCCTTCTCTCTTTAGTTCTAGAAACTACTGTCAGAATTACCTTGTTCCATTGCTTGATGACTGTATCCTTCACTCCTACAGCGTGGCTTCTTTCTCTGTTGAATTGAAACTCCCCCCTCCTATGCCAATATGAGCTCTTTTTGTTCAGTTCTCATCCTTTTTTTGTTTTAGCCCCTCTATCATGGTATCCATCTATCATTCAGTTCTGTGGGATTCTGCCCTCTTTGTGGATAATCCTTCTTCCCCTGATTATTGGGATGCTGCTTTGTTGGAGCTTTACTCCTCCCTCTCCGACCAGTCCTGCTTACTCAGGATTTGTGGCTACAGGACCATCCTCTTTTTCCTGGGCCTGATTCCAATAAGTATTGGTATCTCAAAGTCTGCATGGACAAGGCAACTCATTTTCTTTCCTCTGCACTCAGCTCTTCTCCTCACCTAAATGGTTATGGCACCATTCTCTTAGGTCTCGTGTATGGAACCTTGTAGCAATTTTTGATTCTTTACCTTTTGTAGAGCCTAAATGTTACTGTCTCCGACTTGCTGAAATGAGTTGTCTTTGTTTTGGGTGTATCTTACATTTACTTGTCTGTGAACATGTTTATTTTCTCCTTGTAGAATGTAAATTCTGTGAATCAAGTCATAATTTGCCAATTTGTAAGCATTTATTAAGTGCTTTCGAATAACTTTCCTTCCTGACAGAATCTAGGCTTCTTGCATGATGGGACCAATGTACATATAAAACTAAATAAATACAAAGAGAATAAAAAGCAAACACAAGGAAGAGAAGGAGGCTAGTTGCACTTGTGGGTGAAGATCAGGAAAAGCTTCATGTAGGTGTGATTGAACTGCGTTATGAAGAGACACAGAGACTGAGTGAGAGAGTTAGAGCTTGAGCTTGTGCTAATTTGATTGGATTGCAGAATGCTGGGCAAACTGGAAAGATAGCTAAGTTGAGATCAAGTTGTGAAGAGTTTTAAAAGGTAAATAGGAGTTTCTATTTAATTGTAGAGGTCTTGGGTGGCGGGTGGAGTTGATTAAGTATGGAATAACATGATCAGAGCTGCACTTATGGATAATCACTTGTGTGGTGGATGGATGTGATCTCTACATGATGGATAAGAGGAAGCTGGGCAGTAATCTGGGAAAGAAGTGATGAGAGATTAAATTAAAGTGGTAGCTATATGAGGAGAGAGAAGGTGTGGATATGAGAGGTATTGTGAAGGTAGAAGTGGGACTACTTGGCAGTTGATTGGCTAGGTGGGGTGAAGAAAAATGAAACGATAAAAGGGATTCTGAATTTATGAACCTGAGAAACTGGAAAAATGTCTCACCTTGTAATCCTAACAGTGACAAAGTCTGGAGGGGGGAGTGTTTGGGGAAGGGATAAGGGTCACTGTTCTGAACAGTCACCCTTTTGAAATGGCCAATGAGTATGGCATGAGGCTGAATGTCAGGGGAGCTGGGGGTCATTACCATAGAGATCATAAAGCGAACTCATGGGAAATAATAGCAGGCCCAATTTTATATTTGTACCTTCATTGCCTAGCCCTATGCCTGGCATATAGGGGGCATTGAATAAACGTTTGCTAGATTGATTGTCTTGTGTTTGGTTGAGTGGTTGTTTCTGATCCTGCTTCCTCCCCCCATTCTTTATGTGTGTGTGTGTGTGTGTGTGTGTGTGTGTGTGTATGTATATATATATGTGTATGAATATATATGTATGTATGTATATATATATGTGTGTGTATGAATATATATGTATGTATGTATATATATGTGTATGAATATATATGTATGTATGTATATATGTATGTATGTATATATATGTGTATGAATATATATATATGTATGTATATATATATGTATGTATGTATATATATATATATATATATATGCGCGCCAAGAAAGCTTTTCACTAGTAGAACATTCATCTCCACAAATGCATCTGCAATGATTATGGCCTTCTATGCCCTTCATTAGCCAGAATAGCCTATTTAATCAAGTGCATGACTTCTGTTAGATGAACTGATTCACTTCCTCATCTGAATTCAGGCCTGAATCTATGTAGCCTTACCAAGTATTTTCTTTCAGAACTCAAGGGGAAAACCTGTCTCCCAATTTGATTGGTATATATCTTTTCCTTTATTGCCTACCATTAGTAAATGTGTACTTAGACTTGGATGTGGACAAATCCCACCCCAGAAATGGCATTTGTGTAATAATTTTCCTTTGAGATTGAGGATATACTCTGGCTAAAAATAGAGCTGATCCACTATAGAGAGTGAAAGTCCACAAAAGATTAAACACATGACTTTCATCCAGTAGAGTGGCCATGTAGTCAGGAAAACTTAGGTTCTTGTCCTACATTTGCAAAACTAGACTAATGATAGAATCCTCTTCATCATTTTGTTTGTTTTTGGTTTTGGTAGGCAATCAAATGAGCTTATGCTGGTAAAGTATTTTGCTTAAAAATAACAAGAAGAAACACCCCACATATATACACAGTGCCTTAAAATATTGTATGAAACCCACATACTCTTTCTCTGATTCTCCTCTTTCTCTTCATCATTGTCATCATTAGCCAATTAAGCTAAGCAATCAAAAACAAAATTTTGTACAAAGTGCAACAGAAGGACCCATTCTGAACATCTGTAGCAGAGCTCTCTGGACTCTCTCCCCATCAAGAGGGCCCATTCTTTCACTTTGTATGTAAAAAATGTTTTGCCCTTTGATTCTGTCTTGTCATGTAACTTGTTTTAGTTAAATGGTAAATTTAAGGATTTGGTTTTACTTTTACCTTCTACTTATAGATTGTTAGAACAAGAAATGACATTAGAAGATCTGTATTTCTTATAAAAACTAATTTTTGTTGATGTCATTTGCATCATTTTAAAAACATCACCATAATTTCCCTTGGTATCACTTCCCCTTTCTCAGAGAGCCATGCCACATAATAAGTAACATTTTTTCAAAGAAAAAAGAAGGGGGGAAAAAATCAGCAAGTCTTGCATGCATTTTATATATATATTGTTCTCCCCTCCCACAGAGTGGGGACAAGATGCCTTCTCATATCATATTTTTGGAGACAGGATTGTTCTTTGGAATTTTGTAACATTCTCTTTTGATTTGTGTCCATGGTTCTCGTCATGCACACATGTGATTGTTATTTTCTTGGCTTTGCCTAGTGTACTCTTCATCAGTTCAGACAGGTCTTTCAGGCTTCTCTGTATGCATTCATGCATCCCATTTTGTTCAGCCGTTCAGTCAATAGCCATCTCTCTTGTTCTCACCTCGGCGGCAGGGGAAGTGGGAGACAGAGTCCATCACGAAGCAAGTTAGAGATGAGACCAGGGCAAGATGGAGGCCAATTTCCTAATTGGGTTCCCATCCTACTCTCCTGGGACGTCCGGCCCCAACAGAACTGCCACGACAAGGGGGCCAGTCTGGACCTCTTTGAATCTGTTTCCTCATCTGTAAAATTAATGGTTTAGATTAGATGTTACTGAAGGATCGGCAGGTTGGCAAAACTAGAGGAAGATGTAAAGTCGGCTTCTTTGTACCAACCGAACTGTTGTGACTTGCTGAAAATGCCATTACTCTTTCTAAATGTGTGAGTATTCCCGTAGGAAGTGGGGATCCTTTTTCTTCCAGCTCTTTAATAAACGGAGAACTCCCCCTGCTGCTGAAAGCTGGGAATGTGAGCTCAGCTTTTAAGATAGGCCAGTTCAGTTAAAAGCTGGTAAAAGTATCCACTGAATGAATGGCCACTGAACTTCTCCTGATGAGCAGTATCTAATCAAGGGTCCTTCTGAGCTAGTGGTTGCCAAGACCCGGCCCCTCAGAAGTGAGAGGAGACCCAAAGGCTCTAGCTAGGGAGGGTCCCTATTGCTCCTCCCTTCTTGCCTGCTAGCCTGGAGCCTAGGCCCCCTCAGAACTGAAATTGACCACAGTCTTGTACGTTTCACTCTTCTTCCTGCGATTCCCCTCTTAGGTGTAGCTGCCCCTCATTCACCAAACGGGGCTGAGATGCTGCAGCATCTCATTGGAGAGCTGCCTTGCTCTTGTGGCATCCTGGCCCCTAAGTGGCTCAATTGGAAGTCGAAGGTGGCCTCTGCACTAGGTCGTATTGAGAGTGGAGCCAAGGAGTGACAGGCTTACCTCAGTGAGGTGTAGGAGTCTCTGCTTGGAGCTGGAAGGGACCTTGAAAACCCCAGGGTCATAGGCAGGCTCATGAATCTAGAGTTGGAAGGAAATTCAAAGGCTGGGACCCGGGTCTAAGTACCAAGGTCAGCCCAGGTGTAAGCTGGCAGTCAAGGTTTGAACTCAGGGCCTCTGACTCCAGGGGCTCACTTTTTCCACTGCCCCTTGAGCTCCTTTAGCCAGCTCTTGCCCATGAATCTTGGCAGGATTAAGCAAATAGTGGCACTAAAGTGCTTGGACAAGCTCTTTGGAGATGAGATACAAACTAATTTGAGTAACAGTGTGACATGTAATACTTCTACCCAGCCAAGTGAAATTTAGAATTCCTGGTAGGAGCTCAAGAAAAAGGATTCACAGGCAATGAGGGCTAATGCCAGACCAGGAGAGATCTGGGTTTGAATATTGACTTTGACAAGGACTACTTCTGTGACCATTTTGTCAAGAGTGGGAAAGGCCATCGGGAAATAGTTAACAGAATTATAGATAAGGTTAACTAGTGGTTTTCCAATTCCATGTGCTCCTATGGGGATACTTCCATATGGTGTGGCTGTCCTCGTGTCCTCGGTGGCGCCATCGTGGATGATCGAGGAAGACCTGAATTCAAATGTGACCTCTGACTCTTCCTGGCTGGGTGACTCTGTAACCCTGTTTCCCTCAGTTTCCTCATCAGTGAAATAAGCTGGAGAAGGATATGGTCAACTGCTCTAGTATCTCTGCCAAGGAAACCCTGAAGAGGGTCACAGAGTCGACCACAGCTGAGAAATAGGTATTTGAGTTTTGACACCAGTGATGTAGAGGTTAGTGCTTAAGCTGAATTCTGAAGGAAGAGATGCTTTCTACAAGCAGTGCTAAGGAGGAGGAAGGGGATTTGGAGCCTTCAGGCCAGCCAGTGCCAAGGTGTGGATCTGGTAGACAGAGTGCCGGGAAGGAGGGATGCAGAGACTCAAGGATGCAGATGACCAAGAAGAATTAGATGTTGGATGATGTTGGAAAGCTAGTTTGGGGCCAGGTGGTGAAGAGCTGTAATGGTCAAACAGAAGTTTATGTTTGCACCTGTCAACCATAGGTAGCCAATGTGGTTTATGGAGTGAGGGAATCGACATGGTCAAATCTGCATTTAGGGAAAATCAAGTCATCTCTGCCCCTCAGCCAGGGAAGGGCCTGCACTGCAGCCATGGAGTCATGGAGAGCTTCATTTTCTTCAGCAAGCACTTTGTTTTACAAAGTATTTTCCTCATAGCCACCTTGTGAAGGACATGGCATTGCATTCAAGTGGCAAGTAGAAAAGCTGAGGCTTATTAGATCACAGTTTAGAGAGGAAAGAGATGTGAGGCAAGAAGGTAGGAAGCCCCAAGAGGGGATATAGAAGGGCCTAGACCGAAGCGGCACATCTACAGGTACAACTGAGCCTGGGGAGACATGGGCAGTAGGGGCTGAAAGTTTCTCTTGGGAGTCATTCTTCTTTGACCTTTTTTCTTTTTTTCCAACAGCTCTGAAAAGTCCAGCTGCATTTCATGAGCAGAGAAGGAGTTTGGAGCGGGCCCGGGTAAGGCTCTGGGTGTTTTCCCTACTCTCTTCCAAAGTCTTTTTGTGGTTGCTTCCTTGATGGGAGGTCTAGAATTAGAGTTGTCTTTCCCACTTTCTTGTAGTGCCCAGCCTGGCCTTTCTACCTGTCAAGACCTTGCCAGGGACACTTTCCATTTAATGGACCCAGCTCAGCAGGTTGATATAAAAATTTGGGCTCTGGTGGCCATCTTCCCACCCTGAATCCCATTTTTCACCCTACTTCTTGAGTAATCTTTCACTAGGAAGCACCATTGGCTTAGACAGGGTTATAAAGCTTTAGTCAGGTTAGCACTTTTGTTTAAAGCAGCAGGGACCTGTTGGCTAACATGGCCCCTTCATGTCCCTTCTGGCTGGAATCTGTGGGGCTGGATTCCTGGCCATCTCAGGGCCAGAGAGGGCTTTGGAGAATGGAACTCCTTGTCTGCTAGCTTTCCCCCTCCCTCCTTTCAGCTGCCTTAGGGTGCCATGGGGAACTCCCTACATCCTGATGGGGAAACCCCTGGAGAGGGCTCCTTTCTTCCTTTCATTTCACTTTAAAGGAGCAATAGAAGCACTAACCCAGATGGACTCCCCCAGGAGACTCCCATCTCCTTTGGAGGCAGCTTTGGACTAATTCTTTAGATGGGTGAGGGAATCCTAGAAATACAAGAAAAATCTTTTTAGTGCTGGGAGAGCCCACAAGGTGATCTCATCCGAGGCCCTCATTTCACAGCTGAAAAACCTGAGGCCTGAGGAGGAGTCCCCCAACTGATTCTCCATCCCATTTTACAGTGAGTCAGCCCAGGCCCAGAGGCCATGGCTCATGAATGCCAAATGGAGGATTTGAAAATGGCTTTCACTTGGCTGCAAGATCATAATCATTTCTGATGTTTCCACAGTGAAAGCTTTGCTGAGATTGGGACTCCTATTTTACAGACCAGGGAGAACTCAGATCAAGGTCAGGGCAGAATTGTCAAGCCCAGCTCCAAAGACATTCACCTTCCATTCTTCCCCACGGTCTCAGTGACAGTTGTGATGATCATTTTCATGTTAGGTCCAGAATGGTGAGCTCCCTTGCTCAGTGGCAGATGGAATGCTTAAACCTGTCTTTGGATTCCCAGACCAACATTGTTAGATAAGGGAAAAGGGGAGTGGTAATGAGGTACAGAGTGTACAGAAATCTGACCGCAGTATTCAAGGCTTGTCTTCTCCAGCCATTTGGATTGAGCTTTCTCCAGATGGTCTGGCTCGCTCTACTGGCCTAGAACCTGAAACCAGGTGAGCTCAGTTGGAGACCCCAGGACCTAGTGTCCCTGCACAGTGGCTCTTGGTAGCAGTCTGCCATCCAACATGGACTCGGGGGAAGACCGGAGAGGAGATCTCTGTGCTGGGCAGGATCGTGGATGCTGCACTAAAACAGTGTAAATGAGAATCAAAATAAAAGAGAAAGAAGTTGTCTTGGGAAAAACTGGGCTCTGGATTAAACTGGCAAATAAGATCAGAGGCTTGAGTCTCTGGCCTTGGATGAACTTGACAGCGGATGCCCTTTTTGGTCCTGAGCAGGTCCCAGAGCTGGCCTGGGGGTGTCTGGGAACCATCCATGTGCTATAGCTCAGGCTGCTTTTCTTGTGTTTCAATACCAGACTTGCAAGTTTCTTTCTTTTTGCTTTTGTTTTAATAGACAGAAGATTATTTGAAACGGAAGATCCGTTCGCGGCCAGAGAGATCTGAGCTTGTCAGGATGCACATTTTAGAAGGTTTGTGTAGAAGTGGGGGACCCAAGACAGGGAATCTTGATTTTCTCTGATCACGGCTGCCCACTCAATCAGCCTTTATTCAAGCTCCCCCAAGTTCTGAGAGGGGAATCACCAGACCTTGCGAAGGACCCCACTCCCTCCTTCCTCTCCTGGCTATAGAACTGGCTGTGTTCTCAGAGCCCAGGCAGTCGCAGCCTTTGCACTTGGTTCTTTTTTCTGTGCTGCAAGGCCTTAACCACTTTCTTCTCCTATTTCTTGATACATCTTCTACCCCCTTCCAGCCGTCCTTCTCTTCAGGTGTGACTAAAATAATTCAGGCTGCAAACTTCTCTGGGTTTTCCAAAGCCGGCAGCGACCTCGCCTTGTCTTCCACATTGCCTCCCTCGGGTTGGGACCATGCTGCCACAGTCGATGAACCCCTCTGAGGCAGCTGGGGTGATGCTGGATGGGACTCTTGTCCAGCCCTGCTCGTTAGCAGATGTGGCTCCCCGAGGCGACTTATGGAAGCAGATGGACCTGTGACCCGGCCTCCCCTTCTTGGGCCGCTGACCATGGCCTCTCTCTCTGTTCTCTCTTCCATCGTTGGCCAAGCCTGCTTTCGTGCCCTGTGGCCTTCCTCTAAACCCACCCCAGTAAAGGGGTCTGGCTTTCCCTGCTCCTCCCACAAATCGGGTCAGCTGCTCCCATATCCTCAGGACAGGCCGGGGGACTGATTCCGCCTCCTCCCCTTTCCTTGTGAGCAGAGACCTCGGCCGAACCTTCCCTCCAAGCCAAGCAGCTGAAGCTGAAGAGAGCCAGGCTGGCTGATGACCTCAACGAGAAGATTGCTCAGAGGCCTGGCCCCATGGAGCTGGTGGAGAAGAACATCCTCCCAGTGGAGTCCAGCCTGAAGGAGGCCATCATTGGTAAGGAGCCCCTCTCCTGGCCCAGGGCTCTCACTCTCACAGGCCTGGGTATCTGGGCTCCCCTTCCGCCAAGCCCCCAACACAACATGTTCTGCAATGGAAGGAGAGGAGACTGACCTGTTCTGCCTCTAAAGGTTTTTGAGGTCCACTCCCCAGACCTACTTGCCCTCAGAGCCTTTGGCACTTGTCCCTGTGCTATCCTCTAGGAACAGCTTCCCCTTCCCCAGAACAGCAGAATTACCAGGCCTGGCAGTAGGCCTGGGCTGTCCCAGTGATGCAATCCACAGGCCCCAGCTTGGTCCCTCTGGCCTCACAGGGGGTGGCAGCTTGGCGCACCCCTGCCCGTGCCCCGAGCTTCCCTGCAATCTGTGGCTAGTGGCCTTGGTCTGTGGCCGCAAGGCCCTCTTTGGCCCCTCTGCAAAAGGAGAGCTCCCTTGGGCAAGCGGCACAGAGCACAGATGGACCGAGCCAAGCCTGCTCATTGGCCCCCTTCCCCCCAAGCAGCTCTGATACTTCCTTGGCCTGAATTGGAGGCCAAATACCGCCCTCTGCTGGGTGGCCCCCAAAAGCTCATCACCTCCATAATGAGGAGCTAGATAGAGTCTCTCGATGCCGCTGGGATGTGTCTCTGGCCAAGAGATGAACCCCTTCTTTTCTATAGTGATTGGGGTGGGGGGCACCTTGGGGTTTTGCTTGAGGATTGGGTCTCCCACCCCCAATTCCCCGCTCATTGGCTTTTCTCTGCAGTAGGGCAGGTCAATTATCCCAAAGTGGCGGACAGCTCTTCTTTTGACGAGGACAGCAGCGACGCCCTGTCCCCTGAGCAGCCGGCTAGCCATGAGTCCCAGGGTTCAGCCCCATCCCCGCTGGAGGGCCGAGGCGGCGAGCCCTCGGCCACCTTGACTCCTGTGCCCCCCGCCCAGGTAAGACCACAGGGCAGCGGCCTCAGGGTCTGTGTTCTGTCCCTCACCTCTGCGTACGAGTTTGTACAAGTGCCCTCTGCCCCACTTGGCAACGCCCGCTTGCTGGATAAAGGGCCTCTGAAGGCTGCCCCAGGGGGGCGGGGGAGACTTACGGAGCTATGGGGTTGGGGCTCTGGGTGCTGGCTTTGGCAATCTGCCCTTAGCGTATCCCATTCCCCCAGTCTGCTCCCCCTACATCAGGAAGGCCGGCCTTTAGCTCTGCCCCATGACCCTGCGAGGCCTCAGAGCCAGGACCCCAGATGGGCCAGGACCCCTCACCCCCCACCCTTTCCTCTTCTTTAAAACTGGGATAACAGTGCTTTGCCCTATAAGGATGCTGGGAGTTCCGGACATGTGGATTGTGACTCAGCCCCATCCTCACAGACTGGCAGGCTTCTGTCCACCACCTCTGTGCCAAGGCAAGGCCGGCTGGTCCTCTGACTGCCACAGTTGCAGGCTCTTGGGCAGGCTCTCATGTCCCTCCTTCCCCTGCAGGTGGTATCGCAGCTCCAGGTGTGCCCCGACTCCAGTGAACCTGCTTTCCTGACAGAGCAGCTGTCTCCTCTGCCAGCTGCACCTCTGCTGCCACCCGGCCTCCCCAATGGAGGAGCTGCTCCAGCTGCCAAGCCCACCCCCACCCTCATCAAGGTACCAGCAGCTGCTTTTGGGTCCCCAGGGTCCGAGGCAGAGGACAAGTGGGGAACTGAGCACCCTTTCTTCTAGTCCTTCCTAGGCCCACAGGAAAATAATGGGGAAGGGCAAAAGCCCAAAGTCGAGGAGCCTCTTCCCCGGGCCTCCCTTGGCCCAGTCTGGTGCTCAGGGCCTGACTTCCAAATTCTGAAGTCCTGCACCTCCTTCCTGACTGCAGCTACCTCTGCTTTATTGAGCTTGCTCTTCACCCTCTTAGTGGTCTTTAGTGCTTGAAATCCTCTTCATATTAGGGGTCCCTCCCCACCCCAATTCTGGCTCCTCAGTTCTCTTCCTGTCCTGGCTGGCCTTCTCACGTGCCCCCCTCAGCCTCTTCTCCTCTGGCTCCCTCTCCCCCAAGCCATTGCCAAGGCCTCTGGAATTTGCCCTCTGCTGCCCCCTCTCGTCCATCTGACCTATGCTCGCTAACACCGTCCTCCCCCCTCCAGGCCGTCCACAGGTCTGACCTCGTCTCTCCCCACTCAGTAAACTCAGTGGCTCCAGTGGTCTCTGGGGGCAAACACAAAATGCCATGTTTGACATTCAGAGCCCTCCATTACCATCGCCGTTACACCAGGGCTCAGGTAGCCCCGCGGGCCGGGCCCCGTGCTGGTGCTTCACGGCCCTGTTTGGTCTTAACAACCCTGGAGCTGGGTGCAGTTAATAATGAGAAAACGGACAGATGGACAAATGCCAGAGAGATGACCTAGCTGGGAAGTGTCCACAGCTGGTCCAGAGCTGCTTGTATACCGCCCCTGCCAGACCGTCCGAGACCCAGAGCCCCCGGCCGCCACTTCTACGCCTGGAATTTCTGATTCCTTTCGAGTCCCAGCTAAGAGTCCATCTTGGCCTGGAAGCATCTCCTTACTCTTTTCTCAGCCCCACCTTTCTCATGGGATGATTACCTCCCTCCTCCCCCCCAAAGAGCTTGGACCACTCTGGGGCTTGCTTTGTAGCCCAGCGGCACCTTGGCATGGTTGGGAACCACTAGTGTCCTGAGACCACGGGTTGAGGCCCTGAGAGTTGTGCCTGGGATTTGCGCCCCACTCAGTCGATCTCCTCCTTCCTTTCCTGAGAAGTCGGTTTTCTGGAGCAGTTTGGCTTCAGATGATTAAAATTTGGAGCAATGGAGGATGCTGCAGAAAGGCAGACTTAGGCCCAAAGGGAAACTGCCCAGAGAAGAGGGAAGTGCCGGGTTCAAAGACATGCCTCTGGATGGCCCACTGACTGTTCCCCCTCCTGGCCCAGCCACCTCGACGATAGAGGTCCCCAATATTGTCATATGACCGCAATGCTCTTGGTTCCTGTCCTGTGTCACCTGGAGCCTCCGGCCCACATCCTT